>NC_142935.1:84047517-84212517 GCF_046866305.1 Octopus bimaculoides
GTAAGGGGTAGTGTTATGAGATAGGAAGGGATAGGGTTGTGAGTTAGTAAGGGGTAGTGTTATGAGATAGGAAGGGGTAGGGTTGTGAGTTAGTAAGGGGTAGTGTTATGAGATAGGAAGGGATAGGGTTGTGAGTTAGTAAGGGGTAGTGTTGTGAGATAGGAAGGGATAGGGTTGTGAGTTAGTAAGGGGTAGTGTTATGAGATAGGAAGGGATAGGGTTGTGAGTTAGTAAGGGGTAGTGTTATGAGATAGGAAGGGGTAGGGTTGTGAGTTAGTAAGGGGTAGTGTTATGAGATAGGAAGGGGTAGGGTTGTGAGTTAGTAAGGGGTAGTGTTATGAGATAGGAAGGGATAGGGTTGTGAGTTAGTAAGGGGTAGTGTTATGAGATAGGAAGGGGTAGGGTTGTGAGTTAGTAAGGGGTAGTGTTATGAGATAGGAAGGGATAGGGCTGTGAGTTAGTAAGGGGTAGTGTTATGAGATAGGAAGGGGTAGGGTTGTGAGTTAGTAAGGGGTAGTGTTGTGAGATAGGAAGGGATAGGGTTGTGAGTTAGTAAGGGGTAGTGTTATGAGATAGTAAGGGGTAGGGTTGTGAGTTAGTAAGGGGTAGTGTTATGAGATAGGAAGGGGTAGGGTTGTGAGTTAGTAAGGGGTAGTGTTGTGAGATAGGAAGGGATAGGGTTGTGAGTTAGTAAGGGGTAGTGTTATGAGATAGGAAGGGGTAGGGTTGTGAGTTAGTAAGGGGTAGTGTTATGAGATAGGAAGGGATAGGGTTGTGAGTTAGTAAGGGGTAGTGTTATGAGATAGGAAGGGGTAGGGTTGTGAGTTAGTAAGGGGTAGTGTTGTGAGATAGGAAGGGATAGGGTTGTGAGTTAGTAAGGGGTAGTGTTATGAGATAGGAAGGGGTAGGGTTGTGAGTTAGTAAGGGGTAGTGTTATGAGATAGGAAGGGATAGGGTTGTGAGTTAGTAAGGAGTAGTGTTATGAGATAGGAAGGGGTAGGGTTGTGAGTTAGTAAGGGGTAGTGTTGTGAGATAGGAAGGGATAGGGTTGTGAGTTAGTAAGGGGTAGTGTTATGAGATAGGAAGGGGTAGGGTTGTGAGTTAGTAAGGGGTAGTGTTATGAGATAGGAAGGGATAGGGTTGTGAGTTAGTAAGGGGTAGTGTTGTGAGATAGGAAGGGATAGGGTTGTGAGTTAGTAAGGGGTAGTGTTATGAGATAGGAAGGGGTAGGGTTGTGAGTTAGTAAGGAGTAGTGTTATGAGATAGGAAGGGGTAGGGTTGTGAGTTAGTAAGGGGTAGTGTTGTGAGATAGGAAGGGATAGGGTTGTGAGTTAGTAAGGGGTAGTGTTATGAGATAGGAAGGGGTAGGGTTGTGAGTTAGTAAGGGGTAGTGTTATGAGATAGGAAGGGGTAGGGTTGTGAGTTAGTAAGGGGTAGTGTTATGAGATAGGAAGGGGTAGGGTTGTGAGTTAGTAAGGAGTAGTGTTATGAGATAGGAAGGGGTAGGGTTGTGAGTTAGTAAGGGGTAGTGTTATGAGATAGGAAGGGGTAGGGTTGTGAGTTAGTAAGGGGTAGTGTTAGGAGTAGGGAAGGTATTGTGTTGAGGAAATTGTTGTGTTGTGAGTTGGGAAGGTGTGAGATAGAAAGTGTAGTGTTGTGAGATAAAAAGAGATAATGTAGTGAAGTGGGAAAGTAGAGTGTTGTGTGATAGGAAGGTGTAGTTTTGTGAGTTGGGAAGGTGTAGATGTATTGTTTGTATCTTGATACTATTGAAACAGTAGAGTAGATGTTGTTGTTATCAAGATTCTGGAAATATCCTCTTAGAGGATGTTTCCAAGGACTTCTGTTCATGCAAGTGGAAATGTCTGATGATATACAGTGTCTTAGGTGAATGTGAATGATGTCAGTGGTGAAAGGCTAGAAATAGAATGGCATCCACTCAACTCTGTATGTAAACTTTAATTGACCATTCATATATTCTTATGGTTATAGTTACTTGATAGGTTGTGTCTCAGATAGTGTCCACCTGTTTGCAGGGAACATATGTTTAAAGCATTCCTCATCTTATGTACAGCTCCCAATCTAACTCAATGGAACTTATTTTAGTTTTATTCTGAGCATGATATGGATCTTCTATATCTGTTATCTGTCATTTGTTTCAGTCATTTGACTATGGCCATGCTAGAGCACCACCTTAAATGGTCTTGGTCAAACAAGTTGACCTCAGGACTTGTTTTTAAAGCTTCGTAATTATTCTATCAGTCTCCATTGTTGAACAACTAAGTTATGGAGATGTAAGCACACCAACACAGGTTGTCAAGCAGTGATGGAGGACAAACACAGGCACAAAGACACACACACATAGGTGCACACACATACACACGACTGACTTCTTTCAGTTTCTGTCTACCAAATCCACTCACAAAGCTTTGGTTGGCCTATGGCTATAGTAGTAGACACTTGCCCAAGGTTTCACACAATGGGACTGAACCGGAAACCATGTAGTTATGAAGCAAGCTTCTTACCACACAGCCATGCCTGCACCTATAATTTAAATATTTAATCTACAAGCTTTAATATTTGTCAACATTGTTGGTTACCTATTTAATATGAATAAAAAGGAAAGATTATTAAGAACCAATATATTGTGCATATCCTTTGTTGTATTATATTTATTGGAAACTGAGTCTGTATAAATTGCTACACTGAGTTTATTGTTCCCGATCTTGAATAGGAATGAGAAACTCCTGATATTGATTCACATAGACTCAGCTTTGAATGAATATTACTCAGTTCCATTTATCAGTAATAAAATACTTTCTTTTGTGCATGTACTTGTTACACCAGTGTGATACCACTATCCATCATCGACTTTTGCTTGCTGTCTACTTTAATATTTTTATCTTTCATCTTTTACTTGTTTCAGTCATTAGACAGGGGCTCTGCTAGGGCATTGCCTTGAAGAATTTTTAGTCAAATGAATCCACACCAGTACTTATGTTTTGAAGCTTGATACTTATTTCATTGGTGTCTTTTGCCAAACAACTAAGTTACGGGGATTTAAAAACACACCAATATCAGTTGTCAAGCAGTGGCTGGGGCAGACACAAAGACATGCGTGCACACACACACACACACACACACACTTCTTTCAGTTTCTGTATACCAAATCTACTCACAATGCTCTGGGCAGTTCAAGGCTATAGTAGAAGACACTTGCCCAAGGTGCCATGCAGTGAGACTGAACCCAGAACCATGTGGCTGGGAAGCAAGCTTCTTACCATGACATTTAGCTTCTATCTTTTATTTCTCATACAGTTAATCCTGACCAGAGCTGTCACTCACAAATAACTGTGACTTTGTTGCATGTACCATGCTTTTGCTAATTGATAGGTGCCTGTATAGTCACAAATAGATACAGATTCCCTCTTCACCCACCCATCTTTGAATCAGTGGAGCAGCTGGAGAGAAAATGTGCTGCACCAGTTCTTGGTTGATATTCATTTACAGCTGAGTAAACTGGATCATGTGAAATATAGTACTTTCTTCAAGGATACATTGTGCTGTCTAGCCCTGGAATTGAACCTACAACTTCATGATTGTGAACCCAACACCAGAACTACTAGACCACATTCAAGCTTAATATTAATGTTTATTCTTTGATGTTGACACTTCTCACTTGTAAAACCTTTATATTTTACCATTAAAACTGTATTAAACTTTCTCTATATTCCACCATTAAAACCTTGTAAAACCTTCTTCATATTCTTCTATTAAAAACACTTGTAAAACCTTCTCCACATTTCCACACTTAAAACCTTATGAAACCTTCTCCATGTTTCACCATTAAGATCTTGTAAAATGTTCTTCATATTCCACTATTAAAAACTTTATAAAACCTTCTCTATATTTCCACCATTAAAGTCTTACAAAACTTTCTCCATATTTCACCATTAAAACCTTGTAAAACTGTCTTCATATTTTGCCATTAAAACCTTCTCCATTAAAATCTTGTATAACCTTCTTCATATTCCACCATTAAAAATTACAAACTGATTTTGCCCTACTACATTTAACTACATTTAGTTGAAAGTTTGGTAGGAAGGAATACATAACTGTTATTATCAGAGTTATTTTTCATATATATATTCATAACTTATGCAATAATTGTTAACATTTCTTCAAATATATATTTTATCAGATATGGAATACTTGTTTGGTGGAAGGAATTTGGAACCAAAAACAAAAACATCTGGAAAAAGGGTTGTTTGGACATCAGATGAACTTAGCATATTAAGGAGTAAACAGGAAGGTATCAAGAAAGAAAATACAGAAATGAAAGTCAGATTACAAAAGCAGGAGACTTATATTAAACAGCTAGAAGAGAAGGCTACTGTCCTTACAACGATATCAAATGAAGCTCTAGAAAATATATCAAGCTTGAAAAAAGTGAATGAACAACAGCATATATATATTGTATCTCTAAAGACAGAACTGAAGTCAGCAAATTCAACTATAGAGAGTTTATACAAAATTAACAGTGAACTATCAGAAGAATGGGAGAAACTCTTGAAGAAGACTTCTGAGCTGAAAGTATTATTGAATAAAAAACAAAATGAATATGAAAAAAATGTTAAACAGTTGGAGAATACCAAATTAGATTTATCGAAAAAACTGGAATTAAACATTGAAAAATTAAAAGCTTCATACAAGAGTAAGTTGGAATTATTAAGTGATCAACTGAATAATTATCAAAGTAAATATCTTTCTGAATACCAACAACATAGTGTCTCTAAAAAAGAATTGCAAAATCTTGTGCAGCATTTCCTCAAGCTATCTTCAAGTTCTGATCAAGTTCCACCAGACCAATTACAACGTTTTGACTATGCTTTATGATTTGATTTTCTAAGCTGTGTAATAAAGAAATTCACTTTGAAATTATATGGTTTTGTGTTCAAATCCACTGCTCAACACTTTGGGAGGGTATCCTATACTATCACTGGTGTGTGTGTATATATATATATATATATATACACACACACACACCAGAGTAAGCACATAAATGTGAAAACAAGGTGGAAAAAAATAGTACTCAAATACCAGAGGTAGAGTAATATGCTTTATTAATAATGCTACAAAGACATCACAAAAACTGTTACTTCTGAGTAACAGTTTTTGTGATGCCTTTGCATATATATATAAATGTATTGTTTTTTCTTTTGAACAATTGTTTGAAAGTGCTCAAGTTGAACCCAAGACACTAGACATTATATAACTTGGTTTAAGATGAGACAAAATTTAGATAATCATCCTATAGTTATGATTTACATCAACATAATAAATACATATAACACAATAAATACACCAAGACAAGGAACATATCAATATATTATTTAGAATAGAAATAAGAAATACATAAGGTAAAAATATACAAAAAAAGGATAAATAAATAAAGAGTGATACATCGATTAAAAGTCATTTTAAATTTAAGATTAAAAACGTTGAATTAAGAATTAAAAGTTGTAAGATAGATCGACGGCAGTGAGAAATCTTAATGATGGCTTTAAAAGTCAGTAGTATTGCTCGAGAATTCCATCTTGCATTACTTAAGTTGGGTATTTTTTGAAACTTTGCAGTAGGAAGGAATCTCGACATTGATTCCATCTTGAGATAATTGTCGACAAACTGTTGCTGCTTTTTTGGGTTAATAGCTTAGAAGATATTACTAACTTGGTTGCAGTTCCAGTTTTGCTACACTTCCTCCTTGTTTGTGTGGATTCTTCATCTGATTTTTAGGACTCTTGATATTCACTTTCAGTCTCTGCTTCAGACGTTGACGATGACACTGGAGTTGCTCTGGTTGAAGTTGGCATTAAGAACACTAGTCTTCTTTTCGATGGATGAATAGTTTTGGAACTGGCCGTCTTTCCAGTTGTATACCCGACCTGTCTCTTGCTTTCAATTTGCAGATAATATAACCTTCTATCCTCACCACACAGCCATTCACCGTTTTCCTTTGTAATGTCAAAAATTCCTTTCAATGAATCATATTTTCCTCGTTTTACACATTTGTCATAGGTATTCAGCACTTTTCTACTTTTGCTTGTATATTTTGAATTGATAAATATGGAAAATTTAATTTCTTTTTCCATAAAAAGTTACTTCTTTTGAAACTTCCTTTGTTCTTTCTTTCCTTCATTTGATGGTACATCCAAAGAACAGGTAGTGACTGACAATTTGAAGTTTCATTGGGATCCTGCAGTTGTTTTCCAAAAGATGCTCTTCTAGAGGAACAGGTCTTCTTTTCCTATGTGAGTCTTGAAATTGCACGAGATTCTTCATCCAAATTTTTTTTTTGTTTCTTTGAGTGACACAAGCATTTCTCTTATGAGGCATTATTTTAGATAAGCCTACTTTTCTGAAAAACAATTAATATAGTCAGAGTTTTTAGTGTCACAGAAGTAAAAAAGAAAGGAAGAAGATATTTTCTAAAGTAGGGCCTAATTGGTAACAAATTAAAAACTCTACAACTCCTAACCTACTTAAACTTGAAAGCTGAAATTTGAAATATACTGCTTCTGCATTGCATTAAGTCAGCACACCCAGTTTGGTAAAAACTTGAGTAGGCATTATGAACCCTGCCCTAGAATTTTGCATGATTTGGGTCAAAAGTGGTGTTAGATTTCTTCAGTTAAGGGTTACCTTTTTTTTAAAAAAAAATTAAAGTAAAGGTTATTTTCCCTACTTATATGAAATTGTTCATTGACTTTTGATACAAGAAATTGTTTGCTTTCAAAAAAATCAGAAAGTCATAACCTTAATGAACATATAACATCCCTTCTAAAAAAAAGATGTTTTGACAATTAAAAGAAAATAGAAGTAAATCTTCCCTACACTAGTGGATTGTCAGAGCAAAGGTGGCAATCCTGCAGTAGAGATTATTCTGCCTACACGCATGGTTTTTTGTTTCCTAATCTAAGCAAAATTAGTTATTATTTATCTATTTTTTTTCAGTGGTATCAAATCAGTGGTAAGATATTGGGTCTCCATCTAATAGACTTTACTGTGCTTTGTGCTGATGCTTGAGGTGTTGTGCATGATGTCGATGTGTTGTTGGGTTGTTGATGGGTTGTTGATGCCTGCTGAGATGATGAGTCTGTGGAAGCATGCATTCTGTATGTGTCATCATCTGTTGTGGGTGTTGTAGTTCTTGTTGGTGTTGCTACTGATGCTGCAGGTGTTGGGCAGAAGTGGTCCCTGTTTCGTCTCAGCTGCCTACCAGATTCAGTCTCTATAATGCATAGTCTTGGAGTTTTGGCTCTACTGACAACTTGTGCTGGGATCCATGTTTTGGTCATAGGATCTTGAGTATGTGCATGTTGTTCTCCAAGTATCTCAGGTAAGTTCTGTGCATGTTTATTATAATATTTCTGTCCTTGCTCTTGAGTGGCTGCTAGCTTTGCTCTTGTCTTTTCCTGGTCAATAGGAGGTTGAATCTTTGTTGGCTGGGTGATTTTGTATTTCCTGCTATTCAACATTTCTGCTGGGGACTTCATGTCAGCCTTTAGTGGTGTTGCTCATAAGGACAGAAGTGCCAGGTGTGGATCATTTGTAGTTTCTCGGCATTTGATTTCTGTTTTCTTGACTGTCTGCACTTGTCTTTCTATGAATCCATGACCTTTGGGGTAGTGTGGTAATGAGGTTATGATGTTCAACCCATACTCATTGGCTATTTTTTTTAATTCCTGAGATGTGAAGTGGGTCCCATTGTCACATATGAACTGCTCAGGTATTCCTTGTTCTGTACCCATTTCTGGCATCTAGTTTGCTGAATATCTTAGATCCAGCTAATGATGGTGTGATTTCTTCAAGGCTTGGAATTTGATAGTAGTCTCATTTTAATGCTTTGTTCAGATCCCTGGGGGTCAAGGCATATTCATAGGGTGCCAGTGTGTTTTTCCTTAATTACAACTGAGTTCAGCCAGCTGGTCGCTTGTGCGACTTTGGTGATTATTTCCAAAAGTCTCAGTTCACTTGTCATCACCTCCGTGAGGCCCAACATTCAAAGGTCATGCTTCACCACCTGTCTCTAGGTCTTCCTGGGTCTACCTCTTCCACAGGTTCCCTCTACTCCTAGAATGTGACACCTTTTCACACAGCTGTTCTCATCCATACGCAACACATGACCATACCAGTGCAGTTGTCTTTCTTGCACACCACATCTAATGCTTCTTAGGTCCAACTTTTCTCTCAGGGGGTGTACACTCTGTCGTGTATGCACACTGACATTACACGTCCAGCAGAGCATACTAGCTTTATTCCTTGCAAGCTTACGCATGTCCTCAGCAGTCCCAGCCCATGTTTCACTGCCATGTAGCATGGCTATTTGTACACATGTGTCATACAGTCTACCTTTTACTCTGAGTGAGAGGCGCTTTGTCACCAGTAGTGGTAGGAGCTCTCTGAACTTTTCCCAGGCTATTCTTATTCTAGCAGCTACAGTCTCAGAGCATCCACCCCCGCTACTGACTTGTCACCTAGGTAACGAAAGCTATCAACTATTTCTAGTTTTTCCCCTTGGTATGTGATGAAAGCTGTTTTTTGTACATTTTCGGTGTTTATTGCCGCTGAGCATATGCCACACACACAAAAAAAAATCTTCCCAGTTAGCCTTACTTTGATATTGCTGCACCTCTTAATGTGTCCATAGCTTACACTGGGTACATCTTATGGAGTTTCTACCTATACCTTTTCTACAGATTAAGCAGGGCCATCTACCTGAAGCGGTTTGTGATTTGTCTGCCTTCCTACTTATTAAGACTTTGGTTTTTGCTAGACTGATGACTCTAAAGCCCTTCGATTCTAGACCTTGTTTCCACACCTGTAACTTCTCCTCTAGTTCGGATAGTGACTCAGCAATTAGTGCAAGGTGATCAGCATAGAGAAGCTCCCAGGGGCATCTTGTCTTGAATTCCTCTGTTATTGCCTGGTGGACTATGATGAATAAGAGGGGGCTGAGGACTGATCCTTGGTGGACCCCTACTCCTACCTGGAATTCTTCATTATACTCATTGCCAACCCTCACCTTACTGACAGCATCCCTGTACATGGTTTGTACAGCTCTCACTAACCACTCATCTATCCCTAGTTTCTGCATTGACCATCAGATAAGGGATCGGGTGACCCCGTCAAAGGCTTTCTCCATGTCAATGAAAGCCAGGTACAGAGGTTTATTTTTGACTAGGTATTTCTCCTGCAGCTGTCTTACCATAAATATAGCATTAGAGGTGCTTTTTCCAGGTACAAACCCAAAATGCAGCTCGTCTAAGCTAACTCTCTCTCTAATTAGTTGGGCTATGACCCTCTCTGTGACTTTCATTACCTGATCCAACAACTTGATACTTCTGTAATTATTCATATCTAATGCATCACCTTTACCTTTGTAGCAGCTGACTATGGTGCAACACCAGTCGTTGGGTATGACTCCTTCATGTGTCACCTAATTGACTATACGGGTGACTAGACTATAGCTGACACCACCAGATTTTTTAAGCATTTCTGTGGTGATTCCTGATGGGCCAGGGGCTTTCCCTGTCTTCATACCCTTAATTGCTTTATCTACCAAGGTACTGTCAGTTTGGATAGCTGGTCCCTCTCTTGGGTCGACATTCAGCAGACTCACTTTCTCCCATTCATTCTCTTCCTTCAGCAACTTTTCATAGTGGCATCTCCAAGTTTCTCTCTTTGCAGCCTCGTTTAGTGCAAGTGAGCCATCATCCATGCAGACACATTTCTCTCCTATGACATCATGATTCTTTCTGATATACTGTTTTGCAACATGAAACACTTCAGGTCTTTGGTCCTCATGATGCAGAACATTGGCAAATTTTTTCTTATCTGCTTCCCCTCTGGCTAAGTAAACCTGTCTCCTAGCTCCCCTTCTGGAAATCTGATACAATTCCTTTCAACCACCGTTCTTCCAGTACTTTCATTCCTGTTTCTTTTCCCTAATGGCTGTCAACTACATTGTTCCACCACCACGTTAAGAGGGGACTTTGCACCAGCCACAGATCTGGTTAGTAGCCCTCAACAAGTTGTCCCGAAGGAACCTCCAGTTGTCTTCCACATCACGTGATGCTATCTCCCCCTTCTATTTCGTCAAAAGCTTTGAGTAACACATCTCCAAATCTCTGTCCATTCGCAGGATCCTTAAGCTTCCAGACCTTTCTTCTCCATGCTCATTGTCTTTTAGGCATCCATTTATCCCTGATCCTGAAGTCGCTAACTACTAATCTATGTAGTGGGGTGCATTCTTCACCTGGGAAAGTTTTGGCATTTATAATTAGCCATCTTTCCCGTTTCCTGGCAAGGATGTAGTCAATTTGACTAGTGTGTCCACCAGGCTGGTAGGTAAATAAGTGACTGGCAGGTTTCCTGAAATTAGTATTACAAACTATAAGATCATTTGCATCACAGAACTCCAGCAGCCTGTTTTCTTCCTCATTGGAGGAACCAAAACCATAGCCCTCCCTGTACACCATGGAAGCCCCTTGCATGTTGTCCAACATGCCCATTGAAGTCACCAGCCACAAAGAGAAGGTACCTGTCATTCTTTGAAGAGATAGTCTGCAATTGGGTGTCATAAAATCAGTCTTTCTGTTCATCAGGTAGCCCTGGCTAAGGAGCATAAGCTGAGATAATGGTTGTTAATCCATGTTGCAGCACTAATCTAATCTTAAGTATTCTTTCACAGACTCTGACTACCTTGATTACCTTATCAATCCATTTCTCCGCAAGAAGTATAGCCACACCCCTGACCCCATCAGTGTTCCCTGCCCAGAAAATCTTACACTTATCTTCTTTGTATGTGAGGAACCTAGCAGAACTTCCTCTCCACCTTACTTCTTGGATGTAGCAGAAATCTACACGTGATTGTTCAAGCATCTCAACAATCTCACCAGAGTTACCTTTCAGAGTGCCAACTCTTAGGATGTGGGAGGTGTGGGCCCGTGAGATCCTGGGATAGGGGACAGCAGCATCATGTACTTGAAAAGAAAGCTTGCATTTGACAGAACTCATAAACATACAATAGGCTTCAACCTGCATACACTACACCATCATTTTATGTGATACATAATCACTACATTACATAGGAGATAAACCCTAAGAAGGGATGGGAGAACATTAAGCCTTTGGAGGTGTTCATGGGAAAGACATTTGATAGAGGTCGGAGGATAAAGACTTCCAGTATAGGTGGTGGGGGTGGGAAGGATGTGCACACTGCAAAGCAGCAAAACCTCAGGCTGCCGATGTGAGAGAGTAGTAATGATAATAATGAGATAGAATTGGGCATTTGCATTCTTAACTAGAGCTATAACCAACAGTTTTCGGTCAGCCTAACTGTGACAAAATTAGATAAATGAATGAATAAAGGACAATAATAAATGCGCATGAAAGAGAGGGAGAAGGGAGAAAGCGGGAGAGTTGGATTGAATGTAGGGATCTTGAGATTTTTCTCTAAACATACAGCATGGAAGACGAAACCATGTTTACGTAGATAGATAAAGAAATATATAGATAATGAAATGAAATAATAAAGTAATTATAATATGCGCTGAAGAAGAGGTTTTAGATGTGTGCTAGGTTGGGAAACAAAGTTGCTTATCTGAACATCTAATTTCTACTCCGTGTGGCGAGGTATTAAAATATGAAGTAGGGGAATCTGAATGAGCTAGTTTATGGGGGGGGGGGGATGAGCAGATGTAAAGTGTTGGGAGAAGCAAGTGGAGAAGAAGAGAGAGAGAGAGACCAGAGTTAGGCTGGTCAAAGACAGAACACAAAGAGACGGAAGTTTGGGATTTAGGGTAACATAATTGACTGCAGCCATGCTGGAGCACTGCCTTTAGTCGAACAAATCGACCCCAGGACTTAAGCTTAGTACTTATTCTATCAGACTCGTGCAAAACCACTAAGTTACAGTGAGGTAAACACACCAACATCAGTTGTCAAGCAATGGTGGTGGTGGGCAAACACAGACACACAAATACATACATTGCCACTGCTGGTGTGAAAGAATAGTAATTCTAATAATGAGATAGAATTAGGGACCACAAAACAACAAAACATACATACTTATATATAATATATATATAGATGCAGGAGTAGCTGTTGGGTAAGAAGCTTGCATCCCAACCACATGGTTCTGGGTTCAATCCCACTTTGGGCACATTGGGCAACTGTCTTCTACTATAGCCTTGGGCTGACCAAACCCTTGTGAGTGGATTTGGTTGACAGAAACTGAAAGAAGCCCGTCATATATATATATATATATATAACGTGAGAGAGTTAGGGGTTGGGGGTTCAACCCACTAAGGGATAGTATCTATCCAGTATACTGCTGGGAGGGTACCCAATTATTGCTACACTAGTGCTATACTAAGTGCAATCAATGGGAGCGGGTAAAAGTGGAGGTTTTACCCCAAATTTGTATAACAATTAGAAAATGGAGGATAATATGCTGAACCCAACTACTTGCAGACTATGTATCCCGTTGAATTCATTAATTTAATTCATAGCAAAAGTGACAAAAAAAGAAAGAAAAAGAAAGAAAGAACCAAAGCACAGGTGTCTATGGCAGACTATGTTATTTTGCCAACCTGGTTTACATATAGAAGTACAAAGTACATAAGGAATTAGAGGATGAACAGAAGTTTAATCTTACAGCTGTTTCGGCCTAGTTTTAGCAAGCCCCATTCTATCCGAATATTCCTTGCCGGAGTGATTATCGGATGACATTTTGAAATGGGGTTACATGCCCGAACCGCTAGGCCTCTTCAGAGATTCACAAAGGGTTTCATACAAATGTAGAGCAAGAGGTAAAAACAGAGGTGTGGTAGAGACCAGAATAAAAACAACAGCAAAAATAAGATAGAAATAAAAATAAAAAATAGAATTAAAATCAAAATCAAAATAAAAATAAGGGTACAGCTGGAAAAAAAATATAATAATAAAGAATACATAAATGAAAAATGAAGGTATAGCATGTGGGACATGCAAAAATATAAAAAAGATATATGTCAAAAAACCCTTAAAAATACAAGGCACACAAAGAGCCTACAAACATTATAAATAGGTAGCTATAGACACTCCAATGCATATATATATGTGTGGGTTTGTGTGCACAATCTTACTCGGATGTCCCCTTACTCCCATGTGTGCATATACAAGTTTTTTATAAGCAAACATTCCACCACATACGTTGTTTGTGGCATCTGCGCTATTAGCCATATCTAGAAAGCTGTAAGTGTTTTTTAGAAAGGAAGTTTTGTTGAGTGTGTGTGTGTCATTTCTATATATATTGGAAGGTTCTATGTAGAAGTTCATTTTATACAAGTTATTAATGTTCTAGTAGCAGTGATGGTGACGATGATGGTGACAACAACAACAACAATAACAACAACAACAACAACAATAACATGCCAAACTTTCAAACTTAGCGGTGTAGGATATCCTGTTGCTTCTTCCAACGGCTCTACCACTCTGCTGCCAATGGAGGAGGGTTAATTACTACCGTTAACTTCCCTCCTTCCAATTGGGCAACTATTGTTTTAAACTGCCTATGCTTAGCTACGGTTGGATAGCCACTGGCCGGTCAAGATGTTAGCTTGCCTGCGCACATCCCCACACACACACATACGCGTGCTATGTATATCTCCCCGTACTCACGCTCATGCGTGCGTGTATGTATATACACATGTATGCGCGCAGCCACACATCTCTTAATTCTATTATATACTCACGGTGAGGGGGTAAAGTTCCCAATGTAATGGCAATAGAGTTAAATTGGTAGACTTTCAAGAAGACTAACAAGCCGATAACCACAACGAAACAGCTGTAAGATTAAACTTCTGTTCATCCTCTAATTCCTTATGTACTTTGTACTTCTATATGTAAACCAGGTTAGCAAAATAACAGTCTGCCATGGACACCTGTGCTTTGGTTCTTTCTTTCTTTTTCTTTCTTTTTTTGTCACTTTTGCTATGAATTAAATTAATGAATTCAACGGGATACATCGTCTGCAAGTAGTTGGGTTCAGCATATTATCCTCCATTTTCTAATTGTTATATATATATATATGTGTGTGTGTGTGTGTGTGTGTGTGTGTGTGTGCATGTATTTGTGTGTCTGTGTTTGTTCCCCACCACCATTGCTTGACAACCGATGTTGGTGTGTTTACATCACTGTAACTTAGTGGTTTTGCACGAGTCTGATAGAATAAGTAGTAGGCTTAAGTCCTGGGGTCGATTTGTTCGACTAAAGGCAGTGCTACAGCATGGCCACAGTCAGATGACTGAAACAACTAAAAGAAAGAAAAGAATACATATATACATACACATACACACTCATACATTCACTAAGTGGCATTATATTAAATATCATCCATCAAAACTTGTTTTTGTTTCTTCCTTTCATCCTTTTGCTCACTACAGCCAGTACCACCTCATAAACCCCCTGATATTTGTTATTTACACAAACAAGTATATGTATACTGGTTAAAAAAAATATACACATAACCTAAATGGGATTAAGAGATTTGTATGAAATATTGGACCAAATGTTTTATGATTGAGTAGGTCAGTCAATGGGATCTACTTAAACAAGATATTCACATATAGTAGTAGCTGTTCAGTTTGGATAAGTAAAATCTCTTATCTAAGGATGTAATATGACAATGTCAAAGTCTGGGATGTTATTAATATAACTGTTGTCTACGTCCTTCCTAGGAATGGACTGAGGCAACTAGCATATCTGGGTGATATCCCTTAACCCTTTGGCACTCACATTATTCTGTCAAATGTAATGCTTATTTATTCATATTGTTTTCAATTAATCATGCATCATCTGACAGATCCAAGATTTTGACGATATCATCATCATCATCATCATCATTATTGTCATCGCTGTCATTTAACGTCTGCTTTCCATGTTGGCATGTGTTGGATGTTTGACTAAAAGCTGGTAAGCTGCACCAGGTTCCAATCTTATTTGACAAAGTTTCTATGGCTGGATGCCTTTCCTAACACCAGCCCTTCCAATAGTGTAGTGGGTGCTTTTTATGTGCCACTGGCACTTTTGCCATTGACGTGACACTGGCTTTGGCCACAAGCATGATCTCACTTGGCTTGACAGGTATACACAACCATGGTATATTGCCAAAGGTCTTGGTCACCTGTCACTGCCTCCTTGAAGACCAACGCTTGAATGCCTTTTATGTTCCACCAGTACAGGTACCAACCAGATGACACTGACATCAGCCACGACTGCAATTTCACTTGACTTAACTTCAAATGAAATTATAGGGTAGATGTCAGAGGCCAGGTTTGGTCAGTTTGAACATAAAACAGGTAGAATTTTGCCAGGTATGGCTGGTTTGAATGCTAAAGGGTTAAACCAGCTTACACTTGTAAGCTCTCTGTTCTGAGTTGGGTCAGTTTTGTATCCCTTTTACTCAGGTATTCTTAACTCACTTTTTTCTCTTCATCTCATTATACTTATTGTGTCTGAACCTACCCACAAGATCCACACTAACCACAATACCCAGTCCTTTTTTTTTTCTTTGAATATCAGTCTTCTGGTATTTCCTCTCTGCATATATCTTTTCTGCAGTAATTTAAGTTGGACACCAACTGCATTGATTCACTGTTGTTGGAATACCTTTGAAAGCTATGGGGATTGGTCTTTCTTCATGACCAACCTAAAAAAAGAAAGACTTGTAGTGCATTTGAACCCATAATTCTGTACAAAAATTTATGTACACAATAGTGAATCTGTAATTGATTAACTGCTCAGCATAAAAGTAATATTTTTTTTATTTTAAATATTGATTTGGGAGAGAGAGAGAGAGAGAGAGAGAGAGAGAGAGAGAGAGAGAGATAGTAAGTACATTTCTAGAATGAATCTAGCATATCAACATTGCTCTAACTTGAAATCAGGACACTAGTATTTTGAAAAATATTGATTTTGTTTTACATTAGCTAACCTTAAAAGAAAGAAAAGAATACATATATACATACACATACACACTCATACATTCACTAAGTGGCATTATATTAAATATCATCCATCAAAACTTGTTTTTGTTTCTTCCTTTCATCCTTTTGCTCACTACAGCCAGTACCACCTCATAAACCCCCTGATATTTGTTATTTACACAAACAAGTATAAGTATACTGGTTAAAAAAAATATACACATAACCTAAATGGGATTAAGAAAGACTTGTAGTGCATTTGAACCCATGATTCTGTACAAAAAAGAGAAAGAGAAAGAGAGAGAGAGAGAGAGAGATAGAGAGTGTGTGTGCATGTGTGTATGTGTGTGTGTTGGATGAACTATTCCTAATTAATGATTGGTGCTGATTGTTGTTTAATGTTGTTAAGAGAAGAGAGTTAAGTATGTGTAAAAGCGTAATTGATAATTCCTCTCTGAAATCTAAAGATATTTTATTCTGTTTTCAATGCCACAAGTGGTACTTGAGACAACGATGGTCCTGGGGGAATACATACAAGAAAGAAATTCTCTGGTGAACTGCAGTGTTGTTGTATTTATGTGTTGGGTTGATTTGCAGTGTGTGAGTACGTGCATGGGTGAAGGTAAACTGATTCCAGTTTGATCCTGCCTGACTGAATTTCTTTCTCTCTTGGACCCTCTCTTATCATCTCAGACTTTTGGTACCCCTCCTTAACCACATTACCATCAATCCACCCAGATTACCACTGGAATTTACACTTCATGAACTTTTTATCATGGATCTTACAGTACACTATTGGTGATAATAGTTTCTTTTATAAGGGTCAGAGAAGTGTGTGTATGCTAACATGGTATAGCTGGTTATTGTCATCACAAACTACTTTTTGGCAGTTGCCATACTTGCTGTGTTGTATAAAAGTGTATTTGCAGCAGATGACATCTAAGGCTCAGGTATGTTCTCTTGAAAGCTAAGTGCCAACTAACTAGCTGACAGTTTTTATGTATCTACAATATAATAATTTCTACAAGTTTTTACTAGTCTTTAGAAAGGTGACTTATGAATGTTAGTGCACAGGGGTCAGGAGGACACATTTGATTGGTTGATCAAGACCAAACAAATAAACTATGAGTTGCTGGCCTAAAGAAACCAAAACAATTTAAATGCAAGTTGGTGCAACCTGAAAACCAAGAGTTCAGAACTCAAATCTTGACTAGACTTCCCATTATAATTTCCTTATTCACAGAAGGAAGAATTGCAAAGCCAGCTTTACAGGATTTGGCCTCACTTTAAAGGAATTGAGTGGAAAACATTTCATCTCATTCTCTAGTTTGGCCAGTTCACTTCTCTGTATGTCTAAATATACGATTTCATTACAAAAATTTCAATGCTCTAACCAGGAAATACAATGGACATTAAATGATTATACATACATACATACATACATACATACATACATACATATATATATATATATATATATATATATATATAAATATATATATATATATATATATATATATATAAATATATATATATATATATATATATATATATATAAATATATATATATATATATATATATATATATATATATATATATATATATATATATATATATATATAAATATATATATATATATATATATATATATATATATATATATATATATATATATATATATATATATATATATATATATAGTCTGTTAAAGTCTGTCATACCGGCCATGACGAAGGGAAATAGCCCTGAAACTCGAGTCGCCTTTATATATTTATATTTATATATTGTATATTATATTATATATTGTATATTCCATATTCTATACCCCACATTGGTTCTGCAGGAATATAAATAAAACATAAAAAACAGACAGTGTTGGAACTCTTTTAAATTAAATAATATATTCCTCTATACACAATCATACAAAAAAACCCACCTTTTTTGTATTTATTTTTACTCGCATATATATATCATCATCATCATCATCGTTTAACGTCCACTTTCCATGCTAGCATGGGTTGGACGATTTGACTGAGGACTGGTGAAACCGGATGGCAACACCAGGCTCCAGTCTGATTTGGCAGAGTTTCTACAGCTGGATGCCCTTCCTAACGCCAACCACTCAGAGAGTGTAGTGGGTGCTTTTACGTGTCACCCGCACGAAAACGGCCACGCTCGAAATGGTGTCTTTTATGTGCCACCCGCACAAGCCAGTCCAGGGGCACTGGCAACGATCTCGCTCGAAAATCCTACAGGAGCCAGTCAGGCGGTACTGGCAACGGCCACGCTCAAAATGGTGCATCTCATGTGCCACCCGCACAAGAACCAGTCCAGGGGCACTGGCAACGATCTTACTTGGCTTGCCGGGTCTTCTCACGCACAGCCCATTTCCAAAGGTCTCGGTCCGTAGTCATCGCCTCGGTGAGGCCCAATGTACGAAGGTCTTGCCTCACCACCTCAGCCCAGGTCTTCCTGGGCCTACCTCTTCCACGGGTTCCCTCAACTGTTAGGGTGTGGCACTTTTTCACGCAGCTATCCTCCTCCATTCTCACCACATGTCCATACCAGCGCAATCGTCTCTCTTGCACGCCACAACTGATGCTTCTAATGTTCAGCTTTTCTCTCAAGATACTTACACTCTGACGGGTATTCACATTGACATTACACATCCAACGGAGCATACTGGCTTCATTCCTTGCAAGCTTACGTATGTCCTCAGCAGTTACAGCCCATGTTTCACTGCCATGTAGCATGGTTGTTCGTACGCATGCGTCATACAGTCTGCCTTTTACTCTGAGTGAGAGTCCCTTTGTCGCCAGCAGGGGTAAGAGCTCTCTAAACTTTGCCCAGGCTATTCTTATTCTAGCAGCTACACTTTCAGTGCACCCACCCCCACTACTAACTTGGTCGCCCAGATAGCGGAAGCTATCGACTACCTCTAGTTTTTCACCCTGGAATGAGATAGAAGTTGTTTCCTGTTTGTTTGCAGTCTTTATTGCACCTGAACATCTGCCACAAACAAAAACTAACTTGCTAGTTAACCTGCCTTTGATGTTGCTGCACCTCTTATGTGTCCATAGCTTGCACCGGGTACATCTTATAGAGTTACTACCTACTCCTTTTCTACATACTGAGCAGGGCCATCTACCTGAAGGGGTTTGTGTTTTATCTACCTTCCTACTTATTAGGATTTTGGTTTTAGCTAGGTTGACTCTAAGGCCCTTCAATTCTAGACCTTGCTTCCACACCTGAAACTTCTCCTCTAGTTCTGATAGTGACTCCGCAATTAGGGCAAGGTCATCAGCATAGAGGAGCTCCCAGGGGCAACCTGTCTTGAACTCCTCTGTGATTGCCTGGAGGACTATGGTAAATAATAGGGGGCTGAGGACGGAACCTTGGTGGACCCCTACCTCTACCCGGAATTCATTGCTGTACTCATTTCCAACCCTCACCTTACTGGCCGCATCTCTGTACATGGCTCGCACAGCTCTCACTAGCCATTCTTCTATCCCAAGTTTCCTCATTGACCACCAGATAAGGGATCGGGGGACCCTGTCAAAGGCTTTCTCCATGTCAACGAAAGCCAGGTACAGAGGTTTATCCTTGGCTAGGTATTTCTCTTGCAACTGTCTCACTAGAAATAAGGCATCAGTAGTGCTTTTACCTGGCACGAACCCAAACTGCATCTCATCTAAATTGATTCGCTCCCTAATTAGTTGGGCTATGACCCTCTCTGTAACTTTCATAACCTGATCTAACAGCTTGATGCCTCTGTAATTATTTGTATCTAAAGCGTCCCCTTTACCTTTGTAGCAGTTGACTATGATGCTGCTACACCAGTCATAGGGTATGACTCCTTCGTGTATCACCTGGTTCGTAATACGGGTGACTAGGCTATAGCCAACACTGCCAGATATTTTGAGCATCTCTGCAGTGATTCCTGATGGGCCGGGGGCTTTCCCGGTCTTCATACTCTTAATTGCTTTATCTACCCTGGTACTATCAACTCGGATAGCTGGTCCCTCTATTGGGTCGACATAAGGCAGGCTCTCTTTCTCCCATTCATTCTCTTTATTAAGCAATCTATCGTAGTGGCATCTCCAGACCTCTTTCTTTGCATCCTCATTTAATGCAAGCGTACCATCATCCATGCGAACACATTTCTCTCCTACAACATCACTATTCTCTCTCCTACACTGTCTTGCAACACGAAATACCTCGAGTCTTTGGTCCTCACGGCGCAGAACATTGGCAAATCTTTCCTTATCTGCTTCCCCTCTGGCTAAATAAACCTGTCGCCTAGCCTCCCTTCTGGCACATTGGTACAATTCCCTGCTACCACCGTTCTTCCAGTCCTTCCAAGCTTGTTTCTTTTGTCTAATAGCCCTGTCTACCTCCTTGTTCCACCACCACGTTACTCTGGGTTGGGAGGGGACCTTACACCACCCACAAATCTGGTCGGTGGCTTTTAACAGGTTGTCCCGCAGAAATCTCCAATTGTCTTCCACGTTGTATGATGCTATATCCCCTTCTATTTCGTTAAATGCTTCAAGTAACTTGTCTCTAAGTCTCTGTCCGTTTGCAGGGTCTTTAAGCTTCCACACCCTTCTTCTCCAAGCCTGTCTAATTCTGGGCACCCATTTTGCCTTGATCCCAAAGTCGCTAACTACTAATCTATGTTGTGGGGTACATTCTTCGCCAGGGTAGGTTTTGGCATTTATAAGCCGCCCTCTTTCCCTATTTCTGGCGAGGATGTAGTCGATTTGGCTAGAGTGTCTGCCGGAGCGGTAGGTGACTAGGTGACTGGCAGGTTTCCTGAAGTTGGTATTGCAGACCATAAGATTGGTTGCATCACAGAACTCCAGCAGTCTGGTTCCCTCCTCGTTGCGGGAACCGAAGCCATAGCCTCCATGTATGCCATGGAAGCCCCCAGCACGACGTCCGACATGACCGTTGAAGTCTCCAGCCACAAAGAGAAGGTCCCTGTCACTCGTCGACGAGGTAGTTTGCAAGAGGGTGTCATAGAATTGGTCTTTCAGACCATCTGGTAGCCCAGGTTGAGGTGCATAGGCTGAGATGACAGTAGCTAATCTATGATGAAGCACTAGTCTGATCTTAAGTACTCTGTCACTTACTCTAACGACCTCGATTACCTTATCCACCCATTTCTCCGCTAGAAGTATTCCTACGCCCCCGACCCCGTCAGTTTTCCCTGCCCAGAAAATCTTGTACCTGTGTTCTTTGCCTGTGAGGAACCTTGCAGAACCTCCTCTCCATCTTACTTCCTGGATGCAGCACATATCTACGCATCTCCGTTCAAGCATCTCAACAATTTCACCAGATCTACCTTTCAGCGTGCCGACGTTGAGAGTGCCAATCCTAACAGTATGGGTGTTGGGGGTGTGGGCCTGTAGCCTGGGAAGGGGAAAAGCAGTGTCGTGTACCTGAAAAGAAAACTTGCAATTGGAAGAATTCATAAGCAAAACAGTACCTACAACCTGCAAACATTTCTCAACCTTAATGCGCTACCCAAAGGTAGGAGAGAGGATGGCCAAGGCCACTAGATGGGTTCCGGGAGACAGCCGAGGTTGACAGGATGACAGAGGGATGAACTTCCGGTGGAGGGGGCGGGATGACAGAGGAATGAACTTCCGGTGGAGGGGGTGGGATGACAGAGGAATGAACTTCCGGTGGAGGGGTGGGATGACAGAGGAATGAACTTCCGGTGGAGGGAGTGGGATGACAGAGGAATGAACTTCCGGTGGAGGGGGTGGGATGACAGAGGAATGAACTTCCGGTGGAGGGGGCGGGATGACAGAGAAATGAACTTCCGGTGGAGGGGGTGGGATGGCAGAGAAATGAACTTCCGGTGGAGGGGGTGGGATGACAGAGGAATGAACTTCCGGTGGAGGGGGTGGGATGACAGAGGAATGAACTTCCGGTGGAGGGGGTGGGATGACAGAGGAATGAACTTCCGGTGGAGGGGGTGGGATGACAGAGGAATGAACTTCCGGTGGAGGGGGTGGGATGACAGAGGAATGAACTTCCGGTGGAGGGGGTGGGAGGGCGGGTGACAGACGAATGAACTTCCGGTGGAGGGGGTGGGAGGGCGGGTGACAGACGAATGAACTTCCGGTGGAGGGGGTGGGAGGGCGGGTGACAGACGAATGAACTTCCGGTGGAGGGGGTGGGAGGGCGGGTGACAGACGAATGAACTTCCGGTGGAGGGGGTGGGAGGGCGGGTGACAGACGAATGAACTTCCGGTGGAGGGGGTGGGAGGGCGGGTTACCACCAGCGAGTAGATAGGGCTCTTAATTGTAGATTTTAAATATTTGAGAGACAACAATGCATAAATCGTAATTTTTTAAAAGAGCAATGAATTCTGGGTGATTAGAATATAACGTAGCATGAATTTAGGAAGCTTAGAAAATGAATAAGCATGAATTTAAGACAACAACTGAATTCAATTGAATTTCATGGAGAGAAACAAGATAAATAATAGTGGGCAAAACTACAGCGCAAGGTATTGAGATGTTTGAGGCCGTAAATAAATAAAAAATCTCTATCTTATCTGCATCTTGGGTATTTCGTCGTAGTACGTCAGCGAGATAATTTAGAATGGGTTTCTCATTTATATATAGCCAGAACCTGAAGACCTTAAGGAAAAACTACGAAGGGGAGAGAGAGGATGGAGGGGTAGACAGAGGCATGGCGGGAGAAAAGATCATCATCATCATCATCATATATATATATAAAGAGAGAGAGAGAGAGGGGGGGGGAGGGGGGGGACCAGTCAAGCAGCACATCACGCTGTAATTCTTGGGCTGAGAAATCCACACTTAAAAGCCATAATTTTAAGGAGCGATAAGAATTTTTGAATAAAGGAAAATGGGTAGTGGTGGGTAGGTACCGCCAGCGAGTAGATAGGGCTCTTAATTGTAGATTTTAAATATTTGAGAGACAACAATGCATAAATCGTAATTTTTTAAAAGAGCAATGAATTATATATATATATATATATATACCATAAAAATCCATGTAATTTACATACTTTTTTTTTCACATAAACAAATATAAACTTTAGGGGGTAAATTACACAAGTAGATTGTTTCCAGAATTTTTTTAGAATTTTTTTTGTTGAAAAATGACATACAAATGTATACATTTGGACAGGAAGTTGACTCATTTAATGTCAGAATAGGTTTTTACAGAAAAAATATAATGAAGTTGACTTTAATTTATGCTAATGCTTACTTTTTCTGTATAAATTTACTAAAACCATTAAATGGTTAACTACTTCTTGAAGCTTGACATTCATGCTGGTAATCACAGTCCAGGCCATATTTTACATTGCTTGGAGTTTCTACCTATCGCAATGGAGCCCAGCAATATCCTTAAATAGTTCAGTTTTTTTCCACTGAAGAAGTCAGTTTGCCTCCAGGAAGCCATTGCTCACTTTCTCCATTTTAGGACAATGAAATTCTTCAGTGTTGACATTTGCCGCAACCAGCTCTTACTGTGTCTAACGTCGATGACAACCTCACAATTCATCCTTGCGCATGAAAACTTACTAAGTGAATATGACCTAGCATTCCTACAGAAACCTTCATTTACCTTAAACGATGTTTAATGTCATTTTGTATTCATTTTGAGTTATGCAGCAATCTTATGTTTTCTTTGTAGAACACTTGTAATGTATTACCAGTTCTTTTGGTATAGTAAATTTTTGCTATTCTTGGTTTATGTCTCTTCACAGTTGTGTATATTCTAACAAGTCTCTTCTTAAATTTTGCACCTCTTTTGTTCAATAAACATTGAGTTAAACTTGCAAAGCTGTTTATTTTCTCCTTTCAGTTTTCAATGTTTATTTTAGCAGGTTACCAAACTATCAGTTTGGTCTCTCGGCTAAAACAGTAATGACAAATTTTAAAGTTTGCTTGACATTTTATAAGTGTGAAAAGGATTAAAATTTCGATACTCTATATCAAAGGTTCCAACAAGAATAGGCAGAAAATCAGAGCTTGAGACAAGAAGACACTTTTGACCAATCAGAATTCTGTTTACATAATCAGTTTGATTGGTCACCTTCCTCTATCAGTTGAGTAGAGTGTCATCCAAGCTGATGTTTATTGGTAATTAAACTTATTTTGCAACACTTGTGCATATTTACCAGCTTTGTTTTTGTTGATAATTCTTATCAACAACTTTTCCCATGATCATGATTTGAGAAGACATACAGAAGTATGCTGAAGGTTGGACATAAACTCTTGTGGGCAAGAAATGTAAAATAAAGTTTATTATACTAGCTTTCAATGTGATACCTGTTAAACAGAAATTATTTTTACTTAATGAAAATTCTATAAAATCTAATCATAAGTAAGTGAAATTATGTTAAATACAACTAAATTGAAAACCTTTTCCCCTGGCCATATCAGCAATTCTGAAAACTAACGGTTGTAAATTTTACATGAGTAGAAGCTTTTTTTAACAATTTTTATTCTGAAAATCACCTGCATAAATTACACAGGTGCGCAAATTACATGGGTTTTTACAGTATATATATATATATATATATATAATCATCATCATCATTTAACATAAGTGCCAGTGGTTTTGAGGACTGTATCATACTCCAGTGTCTACTTTGGTTGGATGCCTTTCCTAATGCCAGCCACTTTACAGAATGTATTGGCTGCTTTCTTTTTTTTTGTGGCACCAACACTAGTGAGGTCACCATGCAGCCTGCAAGACTTTTGAGCAGGGATACAATGGAGAAGGGGGATGACTTTATGTTAGGAATGGAGAGGTTAAAATGTGAGAGGAGGGGCCAGAACAAAACATGTTTCTTGCTATGGAGGAGTTACAATGTAGGTGGTTTGAAACTCTACCCACATTATATAGGAGAGGGTGGGAGTGGTCAGAAAGAGAGAGAGAGAGAGAGAGACTTTTTGTAACCAACAGAAGTTATAGCTCTCTAATGTTCTCCATCTTATTCCAGCAACTATACTTTCAGAACATCCTCCACTATATTATACATTATTCATAAGTCATATACTGATGAGTATAGAAGCTATATTATTTGGTATGCTTTCCAAACTGTTGTGTTGGATCAAGTTGAGCGGTAAACTTCATCCATCATCTGGTTTAACATCAACACCCAAGGTATTAGTATTAAACCTGCTCCTGGATATTTCTAACATAGTTCCCCCACTCTGTTGTAAGCCTTCAGTACAGGTTCTAACTTAAGAATAACCCATAAAATGTATTTTATTCTTCCATTTTTCTTCAACAGTCTTAGAAGTTCTGCAGTTAGAGGGGCTGCCTTTTCTCCATTCACTCAGCTATTGGTCAATTTGAACTTCTGTAGGCTGTAGGAGTGGATGGAAATTTGGGCAAGAAATTGTTTCTAGAGGGGTGACTTGAAAGGATTGGATATTATCTTTAAAATTGAATTTTGGAGAGGTGGATGGGATAGTTTGCTCAGTTTGGTGGTTCAAAGAAGAAGCAAAAGCCATTGATAGTAGCAGACAAAGAAAGAAGACAGTGTATTCTGTTTCCATTGGTTAATAGTTGTAATGCATTCATGTGAGAGCCAACAGGGATGCTCCTAGATATACGGGCTGTACTCTACTCTAGGTTGCTCTTGTTTACCTTTGTAGAAGATTGATAACTGATCAGAGCTGAGAGCCTTAGTACTTTTATAGATGTGTGGTTATCATGAAAAGTCATCGGAGATTTTGAATCCTTCTTTTTGTAGCAACCACTTTGCTTGTGTCTAGCACAATGACATTACTTTACTAGATTTGTCAAATGTAAGAGAATAAATGGTACAAGAATTACTAAAGCCTTTTGATATCAACCAGCCTAAAACCACCCTTGCTTCTATGATACAAATTTCCTGTTTTAAAGTAATTTAAGTTAAAACCTTCCATCAAAGGTTCATGGTAGTTTATGTTCCAAGCCCCAGCTTAAGAATGACAAAGTTATTTTATTAAGTTCATCATTTATTTTTAAAATCAATTGAAACAAAGTCAGTATGTTTAAATAGAAATATAGTAACAAAAGGGTTGTTGAGGATTTCAATGTAGAAATCCAGTCTTAATTGAATGTTATCATTTAAAAAAGCACTTCATTGTGAGGAAAACTATCTTAAGATTATTGTCTACAAACATAAAGTTCCTTTTTAAAATCACTTTTTGAAGGCAGAGAGGTTTAGCTGCTTCACTCAGAAGATCAAGTAATTTAGGGGTGAAGCTTCATGGCATCAGAATTCTGGAGTAAAATATCTTTATAATGTTAAAAAGTATAAAAATGAATTTTAACTATGCTGTGTTGTTTGAAACTAAAATCTAAACACAGAGGGTCCAGTAGTCTCCCTATTTAACTGCAAAATTTATTTCTACATTATGGTAATGTTAAAGCATGTATTCATCAGTATTTACAGTCTCTTGCCAATGAAAACCCCCTAGACATTCACTTAACTTGGTAAAAAAAACCCAGCTGCCCTATTGTCTTAAAAAGAGTTAGACACATTAGGTTCACTCCCCACCCCCACCACCACCACCTGTGATATATTTTAATGGGTATTTTCATGTAGCCTTGGGTCTAACAAGTCAGAAAATTGATGTTGCCAGCAAAAAAACTGGGATGGAAGACACCCCACATGGACTTTTTGACCATGCCCACTTTTACAGCTTAAGGCAGAAAATTAAGGGTATGGAAAATTCAAACAGCTCTAACTTTGCAACTCTTCACCGAGATATTTCAAATGACCACTTAAAATTATTGCCTGGTCAAGATCTACAAGAGATAAGCAAATTTATTCTGTAAAAAGGTCACAAACTTTGACCTTTACCTATAATGTCTCGCATTCACAGGTTTTATTTATCACCATGACCATATAAGGTTTTCTTTTTAATGAAAATTAACCAAAACGTGAGTTTACATGTGATTTTTAAAGCCAGAAGTAAAAAAAAAAATTGAAAAGAAGTGTTTACCCTATGGAATGAGATATTTCTGTACTTTTACATACTGTTTTGTATGTATTGCTGAATGTATCGAATAGAAGTAAGGCAAAATCTAGCAAGTGGTACTTTGGAATCTTTCCTTGAATCATTTTAAATCATCACAGAAGATGATATTTGAGTTGATCTATAAAATAAAACTTCAAATTATGCAAATGCTTTCATCAAAGAGGTTGTTGAAGTCAAAAGTAAACAAAAGTTGACCCTACCTACACCATAGCAGTTTGTTATAGATGATTGTTATGAAACAACCAGAATAAATTTGCTTATCATTTGCATGGACTTGTAGATCTTGACCAGGCAATCATTTCAAGTGGTCATTTGAAATATTTTGATGAAGAGTTGCAAAGTTAGAGCTGTTTGAATTTTCCACACCCTTAATTTTCTGCCTCTAGCTGTAAAAGTGGGCATGGTCATAAAGTCCATGTGGGGTATCTTCCATCCCAGTTTTTTTGCTGGCAACATCAATTTTCTGACTTGTTAGACCCAGGCTACATGAAAATACCCATTGAAGTAAATCACAAGTGGTGGTGGTGGGGGGACCATGAGCCCCTCTAGCCCATGGACTACATTGGATAATGCAATCCTTAATAAACTATGTCTGGGATCAAAATGAGATGGAATACTTTTGATCACATCATTCTACAACAAATTTGCTTTTTTAAAGCTGAAGGCAGTCTTGGGTATGACATCAGTCCTTGACAAATCAAGTTTAGTCAGCAAGCACTATAGATCAGAAATGCACAATTATCCATTATTTTGACAATTTAGGAAAATTACCAGTAGTCCTAATTCTTTATTTTAAACCATTCCCTTCATTTGAAATTGAAATAACATCTACAGAGCCTAATTTTCATAAATTCAAGCTTAATATAAAAACAAACTATTGATTATAACACAGTCAAAATTAATACTTTCATCATCATCATCTTCACATCATCCATCATCCATCATTCATCATCACCACCACCATCATCATCATCATCATCATCATCATCATCATCATTAACATCATTTAACATCCATGTTGGCATGGGTTGGATGGTTTGACAAGACCCAATGGATCCAAGAACTGCACTGTGCTCTAGTGTTGTCTTTGGCATGGTTCTATAGTTGGATGCCCTTCCTAACATCAACAACTTTACAGCATGTACTTACTTTTTAAAATAGCCGTTATACGATACTATACATATTATATGGCAGTAAAACATGCACATTGACAAAGAAATGATCAAACAGGCTAAATGGATGTCACACAAAAATGCTTCAAATGGCCTTAAATGTGAAATGGCAGCAACATATGACTACTGAATACTTCTATGGAGAACTGTCAAAAGTTAATAAGAAGATCAGGCAAAGACAGCTGTAACTATCTGGTCACTGCATCCACATTAGTCTTGTGCAGTGGTTCTCAAACTTTTCAAAAAGTTTTACACCATGATTTGCAGTCCCCTATAAAATGCAGAATAATTAACTTGAAAAAAATAACATACATTTATGTACTGTATTTTCTGGACTACAAACTGCACTACCCATAGACCTGCATCCCCGAAAACCACAACTTAATTCACGCAACACCCCATAAGGATACAGTAAATATACATGAAAATATGGGGAATCAGTTGATCAATTGGTTACAAAACAAATGAGACAAAAACAGTCCGAAAATATACCGAACATCCTGTATTAACAACTGTGTAAGACCCATTTATGCCCATTTAGTTGACAAAAATCATAGGTCATAAACCAAAAAAATATGGTACATGTTCATACATAACAGTGGTTCTCGAGCTTTTGGCATCACCTTCTCCTTTTGCCATGTTATGGGATGCTATTCCTCCCCATTGGCAGGTCATTCCTCATATTCATTATTCAAGAAGTGCATTTCAACCAATTTAGCTATTTTCAGCAGAAGAATTGTAATAACATCTCAAAATGTACAGAAGTTTCTGCCAATTGGACCACTAGTATGCAAAGAAAACTACAATTTTAGTAGAACCATCTTCTCCTCCTCCTCTGAAGGTAGCCATTCCTCTTCCTGAATCCCTGATATATAACATGACAACAACGAAAAGTTATATAAGAAATTATTTATTCATAGATGCAGACCATCTGTTATTTTATTTACAGTAAAGTTTGGTGTGATGGATGTACCTTCTTTACAGCGACCAGCTCTGCTTTGAAGAGGGCAGCCCTCATTTCTGGTTTGACATCCAGCTGCTGCTGCTACTACTACTACTACTGCTACTACTACTACTACTACTACTACTACTACTACTACTACTACTACTTCTGCTGCTGCTGCTGCTGCTGCTACTACTACTACTACTACTACTACTACTACTACTACTACTACTACTACTACTACTACCACCACCACCACCACCACCACCACCACCACCACCACCACCACCACCACTACCACATCAACTATTCAACCAGTTGACCAATAACCCCATTAATATGGCTCATATTACTAATTTGAAATGTCCAGAGGGGTTTTCATTGTGTTCTTTATTATCTAAATTGTTTTCAAAGTATTTTTTCATGTCTTTTATTTTTTCTTTTAAATTTCTTCCAGTTCCAAATCCCACAAGACATTTGAAATCAGAAATTTCTGTTAGAAATAAAAGAATATTACTATTTTCTCTGAGGCTAATAACCCATTCATTTGGCATAAGAATGTGGCTAGCTAAACTGACTTCAGTTTGTGACACATATATATGGACCAAAGCAGACAGTAATTATGGGATGGTTCCCATGTACAATGTTAATTGATATGTTGGTGAAAGAGTCAACACTTAGAACCTTTTTCTTCTTCTTTGATACTATTGTAATAACAGGTATAATGTTAGCAGCAACACTTGAGTAAAGTTTCTTACTGCTATTAAAGGAATTGTGACTGTTGTTGTTAATGTTATTGTTATAGGAGAGGTTGGAGAAACTAGCAAGAGAAAAGGTATGTGAAATGGAAATTTTTTAAGAAAAAAACAAACTATAGATTGTTATTAGAGAAATGTGCTTTAGCAGACAGGTGGTAATAAACTTCCAACAGATCCTCCCAGATACCTGTATGTTTTCTTTGGTCTGGAATTACAACAGCTGACTCTACTTCAGTACAAGTAGTTTGGAGTTGTTTAACTTAACTTATTCTCACTAATGTATAGGTACTGACAAATAATTTATGTTAATGAAGCTATTGAATACCAACTCGTTTAACAAATGTATTTACAAATCAATGAAAGAGCCTGTGCATTAGTCATTTGATATGCTAGAATTAGCAACCAAATCATTCTCAAAACACACTCTACAATCTTTTATAAAGACAAGACACACTAGTTATTGTAGTCCTAGATATGCATAGAAACATATAAAAATACAGACAGTCATGGATAGAATGACTCTTTAATCATAGATCTGCTCACAATCAGTATTGATCTGGGACTAAACAACAACATCAACAACATTCTTTTTTTATATACAAAAATACAATCACAATATTTTAAAATTTAAATTGAATTTTCAAAGATAAATTTTCAGTGTTTTTGTTTTAATTTTCAAAATAATGAACAGTGGTATGCCAGACAAATTACCCTCTTTCTCCCACTTCCTTAATGCTGCAACTGCCACCACCAACACCACCAACACCATCTTCTAACACTCCACCATCACCAACATTATCATCATCATTTTTTCCTATTTTCATACATTAATGGGTTGGATTGATCCTTCTCAACACAGTGTCTTGCCATTCATTGCAGTCCTTAGTTATCTCCTTTATGAAGTTCAGATATTCTGACATCAGCCTTCACCTCTTCTTATATGCTCCTTAGTCTTCCTCTTCCATAGATTCCATCCACTTAGATCAGCCAACATCCTCCTTATGTATCATATGTCTGCCCAGGTGCAGTCACCTCTCTCAGATTTACCATCTGATTCCTTTAATTCCCAGTTTTCGTCCCAGTCCATTTGGGCTCTGTCATTCATACACACTAACATACATCCAGAGGATCTAAATAATCTCTTTTATTTCCAGCTTTTGCACATCTTTTACATTCAATACCCATGTTTTGCAACCATGCAGTATTACACTCCACTCTCCAGCATTACACTCTAGCAGAGTTTCCTCTTGTTGCCAGCAAAGTTAATAGCTCCCTGAACTTTTACCACTCTGTTCTTATTCTGGAGATTATGCTTTCAGAACACCTTCATCCATTGCAGATTAAGTCACATCTGTAGCTGTCAACTACCTCTATGGAACCTTCTGAGCATTTGAAAAAATTCATTTCTTTGATGCACTTACTGCTAACTACTGCAAGCATCTGCTACATACAAAATCATTCTCTTGTCAATGTTCCTGCTTCACCTCTTGTACATCTATAGTTTATGTTGGGTTAACTGTGGATGGAATTCCTTTTTGCTCCTTTCCTACATATCAAACATGACTACTTCCTTGATGGCAGCAGAATCCTGTCTTTCTAACTAAAACTTTTGTCTTTACTAGATTTATTTCAAGACTTCTTGATTTTTGGCTGTTTCAATGTTTGAAATTTCCTCTTTAATTTTTCAACATATTCACTAATGAGAAATAGGTCATCAGTATAAGTTCTCACAGTTGATTTTAAACCTTTTATGACTTGGAGGACTGAAATGAAGAGAAGGGGGTTCAGAACTGAGCTCCCTTCTCTTCATTATGCACACTAAATAGTTCACTGAATAGCTCTGTACATGGTTTGCATTGTTCTCAGAAACCATGTCTTTTACAGTTTCCTTTCTGAGTCATCTCTAGGTCAACAGATGCTAGGCACAATAGCTTGTCTTTTGTTAAGAACTTCTCTTGGAGCTGTCTCATTAAATAGGTATTGCTGGTACCCTGTCTTCACACAAACCTTAATTGTACCTTGTCTTAGCTAATTTCATTTTTAATCTATATACATAAAAATGAGAATGTGTGTCTGTCTGTCTGTCTGTGTGAATCCCTAAAACTCGAGAACTACGCAACCAATTTCATTCAAATTTTACAGATGCCTTACTTAGGGTTCCAGTTGTGTTTTAGTCAAAAAAAATTTTAACTTCTTGCAGAGCTCGAGCCCACAGTAACATAATATCTCCTCCACTATTTAAGTATTACGTGTCAAAAGTGAAACAAAAACACTCATGTCAAATACTTTCACTTTAAAAATGAAACTATTCTACTAACTGAAACAATCACATTTCGATACTGTAATGACAGATACTTTCAGAGAGAGAGAGAAAGAGAGAAAGAGAGAAAGAGAGAGAAAGAGATGTATATGTATACATATACATGTATATGTAGACGTATATGCATAGATATATATAGATATAGATCTATATGTATACATATACATGTATATGTACACGTATATGCATAGATATATATAGATATAGATCTATATGCATACATGTATATGTATACATATGTGTAGATGTACATGTAATATGTACACATATATACATATATATACATGCATACAGATATCTATACATATATACACCCATCACACACAAACACATGCACACAAACACACACATTAGTCATTTGTTTTCTTATCCAAAACTATGTCAAAAGTACTGAACGGATCTTTATGAAATTTGGAAATTATATTCTATGCATAATGGCCATAACTCCCATGAAAATTCATATATTTTTGATGTTGATGAAATTTTAACCCGAACATAACAGATGAGCATTATTTGTAATTCAACGGTACAACAGTGTAAGACTACCCTTTCAGATATACTTACATTGTGATTTCTGCAATGTGGTGCATAAATTGTCAAGTAAATGAGACGCATCTTTGCCTCCACTGATTCACTTGCAAAGTGTTGAGTAAAATTATTTCGTTGCAGACTTCCTTTGGGTCTTTTTATTATCACTACGACACACATAGTCCCCAGTTGGTAACATTGATTTCAAGGCCCTCCTAGATGAGAGACTGGCATTCCACTTAATGTCTATGTTCCATGCTGGCATGGATTGGAGAGTTATTAAGGTAGAAATATGGTATCGTAGCTACTAACAGTTGAGGGTTGCGTTTTTAGATTTCATTATTCTCTTTAACCCGGGCAAAGCCGGGTATTTCTGCTAGTATATTATATAATACTAGCTTTTAAGCAACTGCCCCTGAATAAGAAGATCTGTTTGCAGATCTCTGACTTGTTTTGGAGAATTTGTTGCAATTGTTTCCTCCAGAGTCATATCCCAATGATCATCATATTCGTCACAAAAAATCATGTAAAAAAAGTTGCTGATAACAACCACAGTAATGAAAACTTGGGAATCCAAAATTTCAGGATTATGGGTCCAGATTTTGCCCGGAATGTTTTTAATTTACACATGGAGTCAGCCTGATTCCAAAATGGTGATAAGTTGGGCTACGACCTCAAGGAGTAAAGTGGAAAAAGTGTGACACATTGACATTCACATTTATCACATCACATCACATCGCATCGCATCGCATCACATCGCATCGCATCACATCACATCACATTACATTACGGCGCCGAGCTGGCAAAATCATTAGCACACCAGGCGAAATGCTCAGTGCTATTTCATCTGCCATTAGGTTTTGAGTTCAAATTCTACCAAGGTCGACTTTGCCTTTCCTCCTTTCAAGGTCGATAAAATTAGTACCAGTTATGTACTGGGTTCGATTTAATCAACTTAATCCCTACCCCCCAAATTTCAGGCTTTGTGCTTCCAGTAGAAAGGATTTATTAAAGTTGAAAAAGTGTGACACACTGACATTCACATTATTATATTAGATATGTTTAATTTTGGAGAAACTTTATTTCAATTAAAGTGTATTTTATGTGTGTGTGTGTGTGTGAGAGTGTGTGTATGTATGTATGTATGTATGTATATGTATATATATATATATATATGTATGTATATATATATATATATATATATTAAAAGAAAGCAAAAAATAAAACAAAAATGATAGTGTTCAGTATGTTGGCGACAGAAATTTCAGTCAAAGAGGCATGGTTAAACAAAGTTGTACATCATCTCTCTCTTTCTTTCACATACCCACTCTTTCTCTCTCTTTTATTATTCCCACATCCACCATCAACACTACTACTTTTAATAAAGCATCATCAACTCTCCCTAAATTTTTTTGTCTCTCTTTCTCTCCCTCTCTTTTTCTTTCTCTCTCTCTCTCTGTCTGTCTTCACCATCGTCCTCACTGTCTCTATGCCTACTATTACTCTCACCCCATTATGAGGAATAGTAGGAGTGTCATTGAATAGTGAGAGAGGGGTTTAAGTGTGACATACAGAAATTAGTTTTTGCATTTATATATTAGATAACTCTTTTGTTTGATCCATCGGCTTTATGTCTCTAGTTACTTCTTTCTAGAATGATAGTGATGACACTGCCACACAAGTCATTATGAATGACCCCTTATAGTACTCCCTAATTGATCTCTGGTGGTCCACTTGTTTCTCCCCACCCTCGTATTCGTAATGACTATTCCAATATACAGCTGTTAACATACATAGCTGAAGTTCTTCTTTTGGGTTTACCTTAGTTAGACCTTCTTTCACTCACAGATTCTTCCCTTCCAGCAACTTTCTATAACTAATTATTGCAGCCATAGACTGTCAGACTAATTATCATGCAGTTAGTAAATACTTCCTGAGTTCCCATCTTGCCAAAGTGGACTTCGTCTTTTACTCCTGCATGCTGTGTAGCCCTAGGTCAGCCTTCATCAAACAGACTTATGATCAAAACCTTTCTAATCATGACCATTCCATCTTTCATTTTAGGCATAGCATATCTATGCCATTAGGATGTGATTTGAAGGAGACTTGACTGCTATTTCTAAAAGGCTGATTAGCTACATAGATGCTCCCGTATTAATATGTCAACTAATGTTTTTCTAAAACATCTTAGTATCCCTACATTAAATTATAACAATTCATATGGCTGTAAATCAATAGTAACAGAGACCAGGTCCCTTCCTTCCTCATACACTGGTCTTGTACCTTGTCAAAATCTATCTCTAATCAGGGCAAGTGTCCAACACAATAAAATAATGGACTAAATAATTTACTTTATTTACTTTTTTCATTCTCAGAGTTTAAATCTTACTTCAGTTTATCTTGTTTTACCTCTCACTGGGATTAATGATACCAATAATCTACTGGCTCAGTTCTGATTAGTGTTACCCTTGAAACCAATATTCTCATTAAAAAAGCAATAAGTGAGTCTAATTAATTAATTATTTTAATTAAATACAATGACTGTGTCGCTGTAAGAGATTAAGTTTTGGTATCTCCAACTAATCAACCAATTGGTATCACAGGTAAAGAATCTTTGATTCTTTTGAAATCTAGTTTCAACTCTGACTTTTACCATTGCTCCCCAGGCCAGCTTATTTTGTTAATTCTTACTCCAACTTTGAAACCTATCTTCTAAATGCCATGCCATAGGAGTGAATCTAAAACCATGTGCTTGCAAAGCTGACTTTTTAACTACACAACCATGTCAATATACATACATACATACATACATACATACATCATCATCATCATCATCGTTTAATGTCCGCTTTTCATGCTAGCATGGGTTGGACGATTTGACTGAGGACTGGTGAACCAGATGGCTACACCAGGCTCCAATCTGATTTGACAGAGTTTCTACAGCTGGATGCCCTTCCTAACGCCAACCACTCAGAGAGTGTAGTGGGTGCTTTTACATGTCACCGGCACGAAGGCCAGTCAGGTGGTACTAGCAACAGCCACGCTCAAAGTGGTGTATTTTACGTGCTACCTGCACAGGAGCCAGTCTAGCGGCACTGGCAACGATCTCGCTCAAATGACTTTTCACATGCCACCGGCACAAGTGCCAGGAAGGCGATGCTGGTAATGATCAAGCTCGAACGGTGGTGCCATCACGATTTCGCTTTCGCATGCCCCAACAGGTCTTTGCAAGCCAAGTTTAGTGTCCAATGAAGGAGACGTTGGCATAGGAGCCAGTCGTCGAATTTTGTTCGATTTCAATTTCACTTGCCTCAACAGGTCTTCGCAAGCGGAGTTTAGTATCCAATGAAGGAATGGTATGCATAAGTGGGCTGGCTACATCTCAGGCAGAGGCCTTGGATTTTGGTCTCACTGGGCTTGCTGGGTCTTCTCATGCAGTGCATATTTCCAAAGGTCTCGATCACTAGTCATTACTTTGGTGAGGCCTAATGTTCGAAGATCGTGCCTCACCACCTCATCCCAGGTCTTCCTGGGCCTACCTCTTTCACAGGTTCCCTCCACTGCTAGGGTGTGGCACTTTTTCATACAGCTATCCTCATCCACTCTTGCCACATGACCATACCAGCGCAATTGTCTCTCTTGCACACCACAACTGATGCTTCTTAGGTCCAACTTTTCTCTCAAGGTACTTACACTCTGTCAAGTATGCACACTGACATTACACATCCATCAGAGCATACTGGCTTCATTTCTTGTGAGCTTACGCATGTCCTCAGCAGTCACGGCCCATGTTTCACTGCCGTGTAGCATGGCTGTTCGTACACATGCGTCATACAGTCTGCCTTTTACTCTGAGAGAGAGATCCTTTGTCTCTCACACACACACACACACAAATAATTACTTTCTAAGATATCTTTTATAATTGATTAACTAAGTGTTAATAATTTCTTCAAGTGAGGAGGGTCGTAGACGGCAGAATTAGTTGTGAGATGAAATTGCACATCGATTAACTTTACGCATGTCCTCAGCAGTCACGGCCCATGTTTCACTGCCGTGTAGCATGGCTGTTCGTACACATGCGTCATACAGTCTGCCTTTTACTCTGAGAGAGAGACCCTTTGTCTCTCACACACACACACACACACACACACACACACACAGAGGAAAAATAAAAGAAAGTTAAGAGGTATGAGATGTATATATTTTTTGAGCCAAAGAATAGATGTAATCATGATATTCTATGATCTGAAGAGCTAGTGTTCTTGTATTACCTTGTAAATTGTACAATAGGAGTATATAATTTATAACATATTCACTAATACAGACATATAAAACAATTTATTATACACTAAAATAAATTTTTGCATGATGTTGGTTACGAGACGATTGTAATCTTATGGGTGTCAACTGGTGAAATAAATATATGCATCTCATACCTCCTGACTTCCTTTTTATCTTATATACTCTTGATGAAATAATCATCACTTATTAGATTTACAGGGTCTCAACTGCAAAAGGTTAGACATTACACCTCTCTGTATTGGTTTATTATGTGGTTTGTAGCCTAGTTCACTAAAGGAGTTTTTTTTTTTTGTGAGTACCACTGGATTAGTTAAATCCATATATTGTGCATTAAATATACATTGAGAATTTGTATTTAACAAAGATTTTCTTTCACCTGACAATGTAGCTCAAATTCTGCATTACTTAGAACAAATTTTTTGCATTTTGCATTACTGCAGACATTTAAGTAATTTATTTATTATTAGATATGATAATATAAATTATTTGGATGTTTTTGAGTTATGGAACAATTTGTGCATCTCATCTAAACTGACTCTCTCCCTGATTTGTTGGGCTATGACCCGCTCAGTGACCATCATTACCTGGTCCAACAACTTGATACCTCTGTAATTGTTTGTGTCTAAAGCGTCACATTTACCTTTGTAGCAGTTGACTATGGTGCTGCTACACCAGTCATTGGGTATGACTCCTTCGTGTATCACCTGGTTCGCAATACGGGTGACTAGGCTATAGCCGACACTGCCAGATATTTTGATCATCTCTGCAGTGATTCCTGATGGGTCGGGGGCTTTCCCTGTCTTCATACTCTTGATTGCTTTATCTACCAAAGTACTGTCAATTAGGATAGCTGGTCCCTCTGTTGGATCGATATGTAGCAAACTCTCTTCCTCCCATTCATTCTCTTTATTAAGCAGCCTTTCATAGTGGCGTCTCCAAACCTCTCTCTTTGGAGCCTCATTTAGTGCAAGTGAGCCATCATCCAAGCGGACACATTTCTCTCCTACGACATCATGATTCTCTCTCACACACTGTCTTGCAACACGAAATACTTCAAGTCTTTGGTCCTTTCTTCCAGTCCTTCCAAGCCTGCTTCTTTTGTCTAATAGCCCTGTCAACCACATTGTTCCACCACCACATTACTTTGGGTCGAGAGGGGACTTTGTACCAGCCACAGATCTGGTCGGTGGTTCTCAGCGGGTTGCCCCATAGAAACCTCCAATTGTCTTACACGTTGTGTGATGCTATATCCCCTTCTATTTCGTCAAATGCTTCAAGTAAGACATTTCTAAATCTCTGTCCATTTGCAGGATCTTTAAGCTTCCAAACCCTTCTACTCCAAGCTGGTCTACTTCTGAGCAACCATTTAGCCTTGATCCCGAAGTCGCTAACTACTAATCTGTGTGGAGGGGTACATTCTTTGCCTGGGAAGGTTTTGGCATTTATAAGCCATCCTCTTTCCCTATTTCTGGCGATGATGAAGTCGATTTGGCTAGTGTGTCTGCCGGAACGGTAGGTGACTAGGTGACAGGCTGGTTTCCTGAAGTTGGTATTGTAAACCATAAGATCATTTGCCTCACAGAACTCCAGCAGTCTGGTTCCCTCCTCATTGCAGGAACCGAAGCCATAGCCTCCATGTATGCCATGGAAGCCCCTTACATGTTGTCCAACATGACCATTGAAATCACCAGCCACAAAGAGAAGGTCCCTGACATTCCTCAATGAGGTAGTTTGCAACAGGGTGTCATAGAATTGGTCTTTCTATATATATATATATATATATATATATATATATATATATATATATGTATATATATATAGTTGAAATTTATAGAAAAGCAAAAGATGAAGACAGGTGTATGAACAACAAGCAGGTGTATTAGTTTGACTCTCAGGAAAATGTAAAAGTCTTTTATCTTTTGACCCACGCTCTTCAACAGAAGGGAATAAAAGAAAATAAACAGAGACAATGAAAAACATACGGAGTATGAAAGTTCAAGAAGTTCAAAAGTCATGGAGAGAAGAAAGAAGGAGAAAAGGAGAGAAGAGAAGAGATGGAGTATGAAAGCTCAGAAAGTCCCAAAAAGTTCAGAAGTCGTGGTCATACACACACACACACACACACACATCAAGAAAAGCAGTTGAAAATACGCCTTAAGAATGTTTTATTTTTGAACTAGCTCGCCTCATGCCATAAAAAATGATGGCTAATTGTAGTATTTGATATGTAGATAGGGTACAAAATAAGGAACATAAGGAACATTCACATACTTCCCTTGTAAATGCACATTCATATGCTCATATACTCAAATACTCAAACTGAGTTGAAATGCTGTTTGATTTTTCTTTTACAGTGCTGAACGTTTACCATCCCCTTTCCATTGCACACACACACACACGCATTCACATACCTCCTTTTACATACACATACATATACTCACACAGAATTGAAACACTGATTCTTTTCACCTCTTCCTTCATTATTCATCTACCACCCCTTCCTTTCTCTCATTGCTATTACTTTCTTTCACTCTCTCTCAGTCAGGGCTATTACTCTCACTACTTCTCCTTCACTGAATTACTATTTTCTCTCCTTTCCCTTCACTTATACTACTCTTTCTCCTACTCCATGATTTTGGACAAATATATATATATATATATATATATATATATATATATATATATATATATATATATATATATACAAATATATAAAAATATTACACTCATTATTATATTAGGAGATTACTTGACCAGTTTTGTAGTTTCATAAAATTGTGAAACCAGTTGAAGTAATTATTGTAACTACATTTTCTTAAAGTACATTTTCAATTTCTTTACTTTCTTTATATTTCTATTAATGTGGAGAAAAAATTATTCTCTTGTTTTTGCGTATGATGTGTGTGTGTGTGTGATTTAGTGGCTAGGGTGTTGCATTCATGATCATAAGATTGTGGTTTCAATTCCTGAACCAGGCAATGCATTGTGTTCTTGAAAAAAACACTTCATTTCATGTTGCTCCAGTTCACTCAGCTGCCAAAAATGTATAATCCTGCATCAGACTGGCATCTCACCTGGTGGGAGAATACATATATATATATATATATATATATATATATATATACACACACACACACATATATATATATATATATATATATATATATATATATATATATATATATATATATATATATACACACACACACATATATATATATATATATATATATATATACACACATATATATAAAAGCAGCGTTGTGGGTACATGGTAGTAAATTTTCTTCCCAGCCACATGGTTCTGCATTTGGGACCACTGTGTGGTGTCTTTTAATATAGCCCAAGGGAAACCAAAGCCTTGTAAGTGGATTTAGTAGATGGAAGCTGAAACAAACCTGTCATATATATATGTGTCTATGTGTGTGTGAGTGTGTGTACGTGTTTCCTCATCCTGACAACACATGATAATTGTAAAATGATTATCACAGTCATACAAGTAATGTCATTCATTTCCAATATTCTGCAAAAACCTATTTGGCTGTGGCAAAATATTACCTTGCTTGGAAACAAGTGAGAGTTGGTGATGGGAAGCGTATCTGGCTGTAGAAAGTCTGTCTCACTAAACTCTGTCTGACCCATGCAAGCATGGAAAAATGAATGATGGATGTTAAAATGATGATGATGATGATGATGGTGATAGATATAACAATTTAAAAAAAAAATTATCCATTCACAACAACATACACTACACAGTTGAATACCTGACTGATGTATTCTGTTGTCTACATTTGTCTTTTCTATTACTATAACCACACACCACACCCATTTCTCTTCTGAACTTGTCAACTCCGTCTACATCTATTTGATATGCTCACTTTCCATCTCCTACTGTATTTCCCTTCCCTAAAACCTATACCTTATTATCCTGTCCCCAATTTAACACTGGTCATATTTTCTGTTGAAACAAAACTACACAATTTCAAACTTAGCCTCAGCTATTTCTGTGCCATCAGTCTATCACAAAGGATGCTGCCTAAAACACTAGACTGTACCTCTTCCTCAAGGCAAACCTTGACTAGTTGATTTAACTCGGTAGTTTTCAACCACTTTTTGCCTATGGACCCCTTTGATTCCTATTTTACTCTACTGGACTTTTATAGCCATTCCATGTTTCAAAAAATCCCATTATATTTTTACAATTATTTGGAATTGTATAAGAAAATTTGTTAAGATATTTTGTGTATTATAGAAGTATAATCAATTTATTGCACATAAACTTTAACAACAGAATCTTATATGGACACCTAAGGGTCATATGGATTCCGGTTGAGGAGCACTGACTGAAACCACAGCTCAGTTTAATACCCCCACCTGGTTCTTAGGTGCTTTTGCAAAAGACGAGGTTTCTCAGTCAGAGGTTAACTTCCCAGCAGTGTCATAGACTCTGAATAAGAAAAAATTAAGGACATGCCCTTCCTTTTCTGATAAAATGATGAAAAATTAAACTAATGATAATTACTTTCTAAGATATCTTTTATAATTGATTAACGAAGTGTTAATAATTTCTTCGAGTGAGGAGGGTCGTAAACGGCAGAATTAGTTAGAGACCTTTTTGTTGTGAGATGAAATTGCACATCAATTAACTTTACCACTTCTGTACCAGTACCAGTTAAATACTGCGATGATCGTCCCTCAAATGTGTCACTTTGTCACAATAAATGAAGTTACGTACAAGAGGAAGGTGATAAAAATCCAGTGATAATTTAATAGGAATTTTTTTCCTTCAACTAATCGGTAATTTTTAATTCATTGAGAATTGTAATCTTGTACATCATCCTTAATTCATGTCTTTGAGTTATTTCCCTTATTCATTTATTTATTTAAAATCAGAAATAATTCCATTAATAAAGGTAAGTGCGAGGGGAGATTACTAAGTTTTAACCATGTTTTCGCTTTGTTAAATTATTGGCAGACTGCTTTCGAATGAACCCATTAGTTTATTTCCCAAATACAAACGTGTGTATAGTTATAAGATACCCGAAGGGATTGGAAATGAAAGTTAGATGCTTTTCTGCCCTTTCTCTTCTTCGTCTCCCGTACCCCTCTGCTCTACAAAGAGTGAATAACTTGTTAAGGATGTCCTGTAGCTTTGCTGGTGGTTGGCGTTCCTCTCTACTGACTCTCTTTTACTGCTTCACGAGGGTCATCAATTCCTGCCAAAGTTGTATCCTGGTGGCTCCGCAATTTTCGTTGAAGTGTTTCTTGTTATCTTCTATTTCCATGCAAGGCTTTTTGCTATCTCCTACTTCCGTGCAACTGAATCCGGCAGATGCATTGCTAACAATGATTGTTATCATTTGGTGTTGACTGTAAGATCTTGCACACATCTTCAAACTGCTGCCACTCATTCTTGTCGTTTGTAGAGTCTCGTTTTGAGTTGTTCAATATTTAAAACTTCCACCATAATTCTATGTAAGAAACTTTTGTTGAGTTCCAAACACCAACTTAATGAAGTAGTTTTACGAAATCACTTCAAATTATTATTTAAAAAATTAGTAAAGATAATGTATTTCACATTCAGTAGCTGACTTAGTAGAAGCCCACACGATTACTCACCATCTTTCTCACATTATCTCTTCTGCCTGTGGACATGTTTATAAAAAGAAGAAAGCTACAACTCCCAAACTTTTTTCATACTCAGAATTGTTGAAGCATGAAACAAGCTACCTGCATTTGTTGTTGACTCTCAGGACACTGGATTCTTCAAAGACTCCAATATTACTCCTGCAACACCTGTGCACCCTTTCATCTTTACGTTGCTCTTACTGTTCAATTTTCTGTCTTTTTGAATTTTATTCTATGTACTTTTGGTTATCATTGCTGTCTTTTTTTTTTACTTGACTTGATTCTGCTTTCTGTCTCCTCTTTTACTCTTTTCCTATAAGTTGTAGAACACCTGAGCATTGTATACAATAAGGTCATCATCATCATCATCATCATAGTGTCAAGTTGACAGAATTGTCAGCATACTGGGCAAAATGCTTGGTGGCATTTTGTCTGACTTTACGTTCTGAGTTCAAATGCTGCCAGGGTCAACTTTGCCTTTTATCCTTTCTGGATCAATAAAATAAGTACCAGTTGAGCACTGAGGTCAATGTTATTGACTTAGCCCCTCCCCTGAACTTGCTGGTTTTGTGCCAAAATTCAAAATCATTATTATTATTATTACTGGATAAAATGGTTAGCAGCATTTCGTCCATCCTGAGTTCAAATTCCACCGAGGCTGGCTTTGCCTTTCATCCTTTCAGAGTCAATAAAATAAGTACCAGTTAAACACTGGGGTTGATGTAATTGACTAGCCCCTCCCCTCAAATTTTAGGCCTTGTGCCTATAGTAGAAAGGATTATTATTATTGTGGTGTTATGGGCTGTGATGAGCTGTGTGTTGTGGTGGAGAGAGGTGAGGCAAACAGAGGTGAAGCCAGACCGGAAGGGTCAGATCGGAAGTCGGCGACACGCGGTCGAAGGCTAGCACGTGGAGTCAGTGAGAAAACAGAGAGGTTATGAGGAAGACGTGTTCTGATCAGGAGCGATCGTGTACTCCGCTGCGGTCGACAAGGTAAGGTCCAACGTCACAGCCCATAACACCACAATTATTATTAAGGTGATGAGCTAGCAGAACGGTCAGTACACTGGACAAAATGCCTTGCAGCATTTCTTCTGGATTTATGCTCTGAATTCAAATTCTGGCAAGATCAACTTTGACTTTCCACCTTTTGGGGTACCAGTTAAGCACTGATGTCAATGGAATCGATTAGCCCCTGCCTGCAAAATTTCAGACCTTATGCCTGCAGTAGAAAGGATTATTTTTATTATTAAAAATATAGTGATGAAAATAAATAATTTTACAGACGTTTGTAGTTGAAAAAAAAATATAAAATATATGTTTGAAAACACATTGGGTAATGATGGCTTCAAAGTGCATAATCTATGATTTATTGTATTTAATTTTTTTTGAAGTCTTTTAATTCAACAAAACACAGTTGACACCAGAAAGATAAAAAGATTTTCTGTTAAATTGAAAACTTTTATTTTACTGATGGTGATTAAAAATACTGAATTTAAATATTCAAAAGCAGCTTTTAATCAGTTATTTTCTTTTATCAGTTAGAGAATGAAGGGCAGTATTCATATCTTGGTAGGCTGTCTTGAGCTAATAAGATCAAAGCAAGAATGTGAGTGGGTTGGGAACTGGATGAGGAAATGCGGTCTGTCTGCAAATGAGTGAACTCTGTAAAAAGCAAACAAGAACCAGGAAATAAATGTGTTACACCAGGCAGCAAGTTAGAAAATCTCTTTCTTAAAATAAGTTTTGTTTACTCACTATTGATGAAATTTTGAGGATATTTATTCAAATAATCAACGAAACAATATAACCATTATCATTTATCTATTACTTGTTTTAGTTATTGGACTGTGGCCTTGCTGGAGCACTGCCTTGAAAGATGTGGTCAAACAACTCACCCTAAAACTTATTTTTTAAAACCTGGTATTTATTCTATCAGCGTTTTTTTGCCAAATCTGATAAGTTACGGAGATGTAAACCAACTAAAACTGGTTGTCAAGTGTTGATGGGGGAAGTGTGTGTGTGTGTGTGTGGATAAACACAAAGGCATAAACATAACAGGTTTCTACAGTTTCCATTAGCCTAATTCACTTGCAAAGCATTGATTGGCCAGGGATGCAGTACAAGACACTTGCCCGAAACACATGATTACAAAGCAAGCTTCTTAATTAATTAAAAATAGAACCTACCAAACCCTAAATATACCATCACTGAATAACAAACGTTTTACATAAGAAATACACAAAACCATCCTACCATCAATTAACAGTGATGATTGTAAAGTAAAGGAGAAAAAATTTCAAGATATACTTTTTCAGCATCATTTGAGTGTAGTCAATGCTGCTGCTACCTGACTGGCTCCTGTGCTGGTGACATGTAAAAAGCACCATTTGAGCATGGTTGATTGGCTCCTGTGTTAGTAGCATGTAAAAAGCACCATTTAAGCATGGTTGATTGGCTCCTGTGTTAGTAGCATGTAAAAAGCACCATTCAAGCATGGTCGATGCCAGTGCCGCCTGACTGGCTCTCATGCTGATGGCATGTAAAAAGTACCATTCAAGTGTGATCAATACCAATGCCACCTGAGTGACACATAAAAAGCACCCATTACACTCTCAGAGTGGTTGGCATTAGGAAGGGCATCCAGCTTGCCCGATCAGATTGGAGCCTGGTGCAGCCTCCTGGCTTGCCAGTCCTCAGTCAAACTGTCCAACCCATGCCAGCATGGAAAGGGGACATTAAACGATGATGATGATGATTTAGCTGTGCTAGAGTGGATGGAATGGATTCACAAATGTTGCCTATTGCATATACTAGAGTAATATCCCTTATAAATGAATATCATTATTATAAGTAACCTAAGACAGCAAGCTGGCAGAATCATTAGCACACCAGCGTTTTGACCATCCTCATGTTCTGAATTCAAATTTGCTGAAGTTGACTTTGCCTTTCATCCTTTTGGTGGTCAATAAAATAAGTACCAGTTGACATTGCTGGCCTTGTGCTAAAATTTGAAATCATTATTATTAGTAACCTATCAACAATGAAAGAGTGGAACTTATTGATAACTAGCTATATGGAAAGAAGTAGAACTATGTGTGCTCTTGATGTGCCTCTAAGTAGCTTTGAACACTTAACTAATAGGTTCAGTAAAATTCAGTCAGTTGCTCTTTATATATTACCACCTGAGAAAAGTTACAAATGTTTTCTGATGCATGGAGTCTCCAAACAGCAGAATAGAAATCTGAATGATATAGAACTGATACAGGTTTATTACTCAATAAGGGATAACCCTAACCACAATTCTATACTTTGGGCCTTATCTAGAATGAGTTGCGTTTGTTTCTTTGTTATTTATGTAAAACTTTTCTAAGTTTTTACTTTTTTGCAAAGGAGAACGATAGTGTAGCAAGGAGACATATTTCATCTTCCTCGATAAAGGAATTGAGTATTCTTACAAGTATATAGAAGGGAGACAACCCTTTCGTTATACTAGTGTTTATCGTGACTATAATGGTATTTATCATTGCTACACTAGTCTTTATATTTGTCTGTTATGTCATTTTATATTAATTTGATATCCATTGCTATGGCTGCTATAGTTGTGGTCCCTCCCACTAATCTATTAGGATTCAAATTCAGTTAAATAATAAAATAAATATAATCCATTATGGTTTCTAAGTCAGTGAAACCATAAGACATTAAGTTTGAAATTCAAAACAATTTGGTTAATAGTTAAATTCATTTCTAAATTTACCATAATACTGTAACAGCCAGTAGAGAGGAATTACATGGAGTTTCTTAATAATCCTTTCTTATTTTGGAAAAAGGTCAGCAATTTTGAGAGTTGGGAAAGTCGATTACATTGACTTCAGTGCTCAACTATTGTATCAATCTCAAGAGGATGAGAAACAAATATTATCTTGGTGGAATTTGAACTCAAGAGTATAAAAGTGAATGAAATGCTAATAAGCATTCTGTTCAGCATGCTAATGATTCTGCCAGCTCACAACCTTGAAATTTTTTAATAATGATTACCTAATTTAATCATGAAGTTTACTTCACAGCCAAATGGTCCTAGGTTCAATACCACTGCATGACATATTGGATAAGTGTCTTCTACTGAAGTCTTATATTTACCAGTGTCTTGTGAGTGCAATTTAACAACAGAAACTATATGGAAGTTTGTGTGTATGTATTTAACAAGTTGGTAAATATGAATGAGAGAAATTATTATGTAACATCATTTACATAATATTTATTAGGAGTTCACTAAGGATCAGTTCTCAGCTCCCTCTTGTTTATCATAGTCGCCCAGGCCATAAAAGAGAAATTTAAGACTAGCTGCCCTTAGGAACTCCTCTGCACTGACCTTGTTCTTATAGCTGAATCACTACAAGAACTAAAGAAAAAATTTCAGGTGCAGAAGCAAGGTCTTAAAGCAAAGAGCTTTATAGTTAATTTAGGAAAGAAGATAGTCCAAGTAGGTAGTAAAACAGACATATCACTAATCCCTTCGGGGAAACGGCCCTGCTTAATATGTAGAAAAGTGTTGGTAGAAACTTCATACAGTGCAAGCTATGGATATGTAAGGAACGACCGTGCGAACTCAAAAAGGAGAAATGGTGACGAATGGAAAAACAGAGGACTCCTTTTATTTAAACGTGTCACACGGTCGAACACAAAATTATATCAGATGATGATGATATACATGATATGTTATACGACGATAACATAGATGACCAGTAATGAAAGACCACAACCGTATAAGAGGAATAACAGAGATATTTATTGTAGCGTTAAAGATGTATGTCTGTGTGAGAGTGTGAATGCGACATATAAGAACATAATCAAAGACAGGCCGTCGTACAAAGAAAAGTGTGTATGTGAGTGATACATGTGTGTATATGTGAAATATTACAGCAGATAGAAAGGGAGTCAATAACACGTGAGCAATTTTATACCAGTTCTTGTGTACCCAATAGTATGAGTCTGTATGTGAAGTGAGGGGAGGCTGAGTGTGGCAGAGCTGATCACTAGTTGTGATGTCGTGGCATCGATGCCGGGCCGTGATTCTTGTTATACAGATGTTCGTCGTTTGGCAGAGCTTATCACTAGTTGTGTTTTGGCTTCGATGCCAGGGCCTTGAGGACAGACGTTTATCGCAGGCTGAAATCTCTTGTCTGTTTATTATCGTGGTGAAGCTAAGTCACCTAACAGAATCGAAGAGAGAGAGATGTGCCGCGGTGGTTTGGTTTGGTGTACATAGAAAGTCGTGTTGACGCTGGTGGAGATTGATGCGTGGTAGTAATCGTGTTGGTCATGACGATGTTGTTGGTTAGTAGTCGTAGACTCATGTTGCTGATGTGGCGACGGCGGTGGTCATCGTTGGCTGGACGAAGCTGTTGAAGTGGTCGCTGCTGCTGTCGTGTGGTACACGGAACAGTCTCTAAGAGAAACTGGGCCGAGACAAATTTGCTGGGTATGAGTTAAAGCTATTTATAACAAACTATCGGCTCCCGAATGCTTCAGTTTAATACTCTATCACGTGACCTTATTAGGGGCCGTGATTGGTCAGTTTGCGTTCTGGCGGGAAAGGTTCAAAGAAGTTGCCGATTCGAATAATGATCAGTCACGTGATGACAAGGCTGGTGTTTTCCACTACGCTCGCGTTTATTTATATTTAAATGAGAAGAATGGCGACAGCAGTTTTGTATCTAATGGCGATAGGTAGTTTCACTACAGATACATAAGAGGTGGCAGCAGTATCACAGGAAGTTTAGCAGAGAAAGTAGTCTTTGTGCATGGCAGATGTGTAGGTACAATAAACACTAAGAATGTACAGAAAATAGCCTTCCTCAAATGTCTAGGGAGATCTTTAGAAGTAGTAGATAGCTTCTGTTATCTAGGTGACCAATTTAGCAGTGGAGAAAGTGTAGCTGCTAGAGTAAGAATGGGCTGGGCAAAGTTCAGAGTTGCTACCTTTGTTGGTAACAAAGAGCCTCACCTCAGAGTGAAAGGCAGATTGCATGATGCCCTGTGTACGGACAGTTATGCTACATGGCAGTGAAACATGGTCTGTGATTACAGTGGATATGTGAAGGCTTAAAAGAAATGAAGCCAGAATGCTCCACTGGATGGGTTAGGGTTAGGGTGCATGTACAACAGAAAGTAAATGATTAAAAAAAAAAAAATTGGGTATCAAAGGCATCAGATATAGCATGCAAGAGAGAAGACTGTGTTGGTCTGGTTGTGTGACGTGTATGGATGAGGACAGCTGCATGAAGAAGTGCTAATCTCTAATTGTAGAGAGAACCAGTTGAAGGGATAGACTCAGGAAGACATAGGACAAAGTGGTGAGAAATGAGCCTCACTGAGGAGATCACAATATGACTGAGACTTCTGGCAATTTGCTGTGCTTGAGAAGACGTGGAGCTAAGTAAAATTGTGACTGTCTGTACATACAGGTATATCTTTTACAGTCATGTCCACCCTCACACAGATACATGCATACATAATTCTGTCCTCTGTCTAAGCACCCACAAAAGCCAACTTCCCCACACTCCCACCACCTATTGCAAGCTCTTCCACTCACCCTCACATATTTACCATACCCCTCTCCAAACCATTCCAATTCCTCTCACCATCACTTGCTATCTCTAAACATCTCCCATCACACAATTATGGAACATCCCCACCAATCCTCTTTGTACTACATATACTACCCCTGTAGGTAGGCCCCCCTCCCTCTCTCTACCTTCCTCTCTTTCTTTGTCCTATTGAGGTAACCAAATATCTCCTCTATAGTAAGAGGGTTTTCTCTGCTTCACTATCTTCTCATTTGGCACACAGCAACTTCTCTCAGCTGAGAGGTCTTTGTCTTGCAAGCTACTTGGCAACTCCACAGTGCTGGTGCCATGTAAAAAGCACCCAGTACACTGTAAAGTGGCTGGCATTTGCAAGGGCATCCAGCTGTAAAAACCATGTCAAACAGACAGTGAAGTTTGATGCAGTCTTCTACCTGGCCAGGTATTAAATGATGATGATGACGACGACAATATTATGTAAGACCCACCAAAAATACATAGCGAAGCAGAATACAATAACTAACTGCAGAATATGTGGTGATGAAGAAGAAACACTAGATCATATTGTCTCTGGCAGCCCAATCTTGGCTAAGATATATCCACAGACATAAAACAGTTGGAATTTGTGCCAGTTCTTTGAAATGCCAACAGAGAAAAGATGGTATAAGCATACCACAGGAAAAGGTCTCAGAAAATGACAAAGCAACCATACTGAGATATGCCAATACACACAGATAGGGAGATCAAGGATAATCAACCAGATATTGTTGGTAAGGATCACAAGGAAAAAGATACCTCCTTATCAACATATCAGTCTTAACAAATGACAATATACTTCTAAAAAGGAAAGGAGAAACTATTGAAATACAAACATCTGAAAATAGAAATAACCTGAATGCAAGGCCTGCAAACAGTAACAATCACTATAATAATAGGTGCTTTAGGTATGATGAAAAAAATAAGCAAATACACTACCAAAACCTCAGGACTTACAAATATATAAATTACACAAAACTTTCAATACAGTAACAATAACATCAAAACAACAGCACATACCTAAGATGCATAGAAATGCATTCAGTTGTGCAGTAAAAACATGCGATAAAAGTAAGATTTCTGAATAATAATAATAATCCTTTGCGGGAGGGAGATAGTTGATTACATCAACCCCAGTATTTCACTGGTACTTAATTTATCAACCCCGAAAGGATGAAAGGCAAAGTTGACCTTGGCAGAATTTGAACCCAGATCATAGTGGCAGATGAATAATAATGACAATGACAATGATTTCAAATTTTGGCACAGATCCAGCAATTTCAGAGGTGGGTAGGTCAATTACATCTATCCCAGTATTCAACTGATACTTATTTCATTTACTTCAAAAAGATGAAAGGCAAATTTGATCTCGACAAAATGTCATTAAGCAATTTGCCTGGCATGCTAATGATTTTGCCAGCTTGCTATGTAAATAGTGCTGGTTCCCCATAAAAAGGACCTATGATGGTGCCGTGTAAAAAGCACTGGTGATAGTACCACATCAAAAATACTGGTGTTGGTGCCATATAAAAAACATCTATTACACTCTGTAAAGTGGTTGGTGTTAGGGAGGGCATCCAGCTGTAGAAACTAAGCCAAAACAGACTATGGAACTTGATGCAGCCCTTGGCCTTAGCAACTCCTGTCAAGCTGTCTAACACATGCCGGCATGGAAAACGGATGTTAAATGATGATGACAGTGAGCTGACAGAATCATTAGAGTATCAGAAAAAAACGTTTTGCAGTTTTTCTTCTGACTCTATATTCCAAGTTCAACTTTGCCTTTCATGTTTTTGAGGTCAATAAAATAAAGTGCCAGCTAGGTATGAGTGTTTGGGAAAGGGGTCATTTAAGAAATGGTTAATACTTTTTGTCTCTTTTTCTACAGATTCTGTGCTTGTTCTCTGAGTTTTATCAATCTTTGTCTTTATTAAATGTGTTGTGATGGCTTGTTCCTGACAGACTATAATTAGTAATTCAGTTTTTTGTTCTCATGACTTGTTTCTAACTGGCTGTAATTTGTGATTCAGTTTCTTTTTCCTGAGCAGCTATTATTAGTGATTCATCATCATAACCATTTAATGTCCCATTTTCCACATTTTGGAAAATTAAAGAGTAGTAAAGAGCTCTATTTCTCAAATCTGTAAGGTTAACATTGTCTTTCATTCCTCTGCAGTTAATTAATAAATTACGCACTAATGCTGTTGCAGTCTGTTATTATTATACCTAGCATCTGTTAATCAATAGCCATATACGATAATCCATTATACCTAACATCCATAAATCTATAGCCATATAAGACAATCCTTATATTTACCAACTTTTAAACATTAAGATAATCCTTTATACCTAACATGTATAAAATTGTAGCCATGTAAGATAATCCATTATTATAGCTAACATATTAATCTATAATCATATATATTAATATATTTTGACATCTATTTTGCTGTATCAGTAACATACACAAGAGATTTTTTGAAAATTTGAAGTTTGTATATCATTGGAGCCATGACTTTTGTTCTCCACTCTTAAAAGCATTCAACCATCAGGTAGGGAAAGAAACTAATGTTCAACAAAAAAAAAAAAAAAGCCAAGTAGAGTTGATATATTTTTTGATAGGAAACAGTGTTAGCAATATGATTTAGTCCCTACAATCCATCAAGCTCTAAGATGCTCCAGTCACAACTGTCTGTCAATCTGCATTGCCTAACATCTTTCTTGCTTGTTTTTAATGCAGTAGAATTTGAGATTAAGCTCCTATTTCTCATTGAGGAGACCTATGATAAAAGACATTCCTGACTTTTTCAGTAATACTATATCCAATGTGACCTTTTTCTGAAGGGGGATTTGACTGCTATTTCTAGCAGGCTCAAGTGTCACACAAGCAATAATACTGTGATGCCTAGTTTAGCAGATCTTTGATCAAGACCATTCTAGCCATGGCCATTCAGTCTTTGTTGTTAGACATCTACAAATTCATTATCCAATGTCAATTGGGATGCACTTTGAATGGGATTTGGTTATTTCAAGAAGTTGCACTGATTCTTGTTGAACTTTATTTTTTATGTTTTAATATCTATTTTTCTATGTTAGAATAAGTTAGACATGGAGTTATTTGAGGTAAGATATTTTGGCCAATGCTCTTCTTGTCAACATTTGTTTGTATTTCAACTAAGAGATATTTTATTCAACAAGCCTTCCAAAATGTAGAACTGGTCATATCAATAAGGAATGTAGACATCATATCACCATTTCACTCACGAGAAGCCAGGAGGTGTCAACATTTACATACATTTGCATGTGCACACACACAATCATCATTGTTTAATGTTCCATTTTCCTTCTCTTAGATGAGCAACTAAAGAGCTTCAGCTGTCCTTGGGTCTGTCGGAGTTTCTGTTAGTGATCTTCTTCCAGAGGCAATTACATAACATGCTACTTACACATGAGAACAATTTCCATCTACCAAAGTCAGTCACAGAGAATAGGCCAGTCTGGGATTATAGCAGAAAATACTTGCATAGTGGAACTAAACTTAAACAACATGATTATGAAGTGAACTTCTTAACCAAACCAACCATGCCATAAGTGGAATTATTACTGATTAACATTTTACCGATATAGTGATTAAACTCATGAGATCAACCAGCCTGCCACCACCTCAAAACTGACTGTTTTACTATATTTGGATGGAAATAGAAATCTCTCATAATTTTATGTTCTCAGTTACCAACTTAATGTAAAATCTAGCAAATACTTGATTATTTTCAAATTTCTTGAAACCCAGTCACAAAAGGGTTAACAAGATGTTAAGACATTGTTTTTATATCTTTTGATTGTAAAACATTGAGCTTAATATAGTGTGGTAGTATTAATGGAACTTAATGCATTTAAGACAACCACATACAGAGTCAGCAACAAGATCAGAGATGAGGTAAATATATAAATGGGGGAAAAGGTTAACAAGAGATCTGTTCTCAAGTTCCTTTTGTTCATTATAGTTTTTTGAAATTTTAACAAGTTTGAAACTGGTTGCACTAGGTAACATTTATACATTGATCTTTCAGCAGTTTGTGGCGTATGTATTCTTTACCTCTGCCAAATATCTTAGCAAACTCAGAGAGAATTATGTTCTGTGCAGCAGTTAGAACAACCAGTTCACTAGATCTTGTTGGTCATTTCTGCAACCAAAGTCTAATTATTTTAATATCAAAATAATTTAATTAATATAAAGGGATTACAACTATAATGAACGTATAGTTACCAGTTGACAAAGGTTGGAAATTCAGAAATGTTTTGCTTTGGTTATCAAAAACCAGTTTGTGCAAAAGACTGAACTAATTAGCATTCAATGTTGCGACCCTGTGGATGATGGACAGAAATAAAGGAAACTTGAATTGTTGGGCGTGTAATGTTAACTTAAAGGCAGAGCACAATATGAGATGAAACCAGCTTAAGTGTATAGGGGAGACAACTGCATTTGTATAGATTTGAATGAGTGAGGAAGGCTGATGAAAAGCAATGTGCTGTGTACTCAAGTACTTAAGAAAGAAGGACTGATAGGGCACTCAATATGTCCAATCCCAGCTACAGATGGGAAAACAGACATTATCTTATACTTAAGCAGAGTTGCTGTTATGAATGTAAGAAGATCCATCTAGTTCATGTCAGTCTCTTAAGTATGAACAAAAATACTGCTTATAAATTAATACATAAAACAAATTTGATTTTTATCTTCTGCTTAAAATGTTTCGGGTAAATTGTCTTAAATATCCATTACAGAAGGACAAGTGGCTTAGAAGAATGTATATTGAAATAACAAATGCTAAGAGAAAGTATGTGGTATAAATAAATGATGGACAAAAGCCTTGTCCATCTACATAACAATGATAGTAAAATAATCCTTTCTAATATAGGCAAAAGGCCAGAAATTTTGAGAGGAGGGAATTAGTAAATTACACTGACCCTGGTGCTCAACTGGTACTCATTTTATTGATCCCAAAAGGATGAAATAACTAAAGTCAACCTCAGTCGAATTTGCATTCAAAATGTAAAATGTTCTTTTTTTCTCTGGTGTGGTAACAATTCTACCTGCTCAGTGCCACTGCCACCAACCGCCAGCGCCATCACCAATTTAGAGACAATTTTAGAATTGAAATTTCAAAATATATTCACCTCATTAATTTTCATTACATAGTGGCGATGACTTCTGACCGAGACCTTTGGAAATATGCTGTGCCTGCGAAGACCCGGCAAGCCAAGTGAGACCTAAATCCAAGGCCTCTGCCAGAGGTGTAGCCAGCCCACTTATGCATACCTTTCCTTCATTGGACAGTAAACTCCGCTTGCGAAGACCTGTTGAAGCAAGTGTAATCGAAATCGAACTAAATTCGACGACTGGCACCCATGCCAACGTTGTCTCCTTCATTGGACACGAAACTCAGCTTGCGAAGACCTGGTGGGGCAAGCGAAGCGAAATCGTGATGGCACCTGTGCCCAGCGTTGCCTTTCTGGCACTTGTGCCCACGTGTAAAGACATTTGAGCGAGATCGTTGCCAGTGCCTCTGGACTGGCTCCTGTGCAGGTGGCACATAAAATACACCATTTTGAGCGTGGCCGTTGCCAGTACTGCCTGACTGGCCTTTGTGCCGGTGGCACGTAAAAGCACCCAATACACTCTTGGAGTGGTTGTCGTTAGGAAGGGCATCCAGCTGTAGAAACTCTGCCAAATCAGATTGGAACCTGGTGTAGCCATCTGGTTCACCAGTCCTCAGTCAAATCGTCCAACCCATGCTAGCATGGAAAGCGGACATTAAATGATGATGATGATGATGATGATGATGAGACTGCAATGTCTAATTAGATTGGCATCTAATTGGAAGTAAGAATGCCTAATATATAACTTAAAAAAAGACCCCCCCCCCAATAAACAGTTAATCAATTACAATATCTCCACAACAAATATTGGCCTTGTACTATATAAAAACAAAATCACTATTATTCATTGTAATATAATTAATCTCCAAATTTTATATAATAGTTCACTCACAAATTCTAGCCTAAATGTTTCTCAAATATACATAGGATGAATAGTTTAATGTCATATAATAATAATAATCTTTTCTACTAAAGGTACAAGGCCTGAAGTTTTGGGAGAGGGGGCTAGTTGATTATACTGAGTCCAGCACGTAACTGGTGCTTATTTCATCGACACCAAAAGGACGAAAGGCAAAGCTGACCTCAGTGGAATTTGAACTCAGAACATAAAGACAGATGAAATGCTGCTAAGCATTTTGCCCCACATGCTGACGATTCTGTCAGCTTGCTGCCTAAATAACAACAACAATAATAATCCTTTCTACTGTAGGCACAAGGCCTGAAATTTGTGGGGAGGGGACTAGTTGATTACATTGACCCCAGTCTTTGACTGGAACTTAATTCATTGACCCCGAAAGGATGAAAGGCAATGTTGACCTCGGCAGAATTTGAACTCAGAACATAGCAACAGGTGAAATACCACTAAGTATTTTGTCCAACATACTAATGATTCTGCCAGCTCACCACCTTAATAATAATTAATAATAATCTTACTGTATACAGTGCTCAGTACAATTCATACGAAAAGGTTAAAAGAGGGGATAATTGACTATTTCTAGTCAAATTTAATCAATTGTCGCTGAATAAAAAAAAATCATCAATGTTATGACTTTAAAAAATAAAACCTATTCAAAACTGCATTCACTCAAGTTTTATAACAGATGTGCAAATAAGTTAAACAGAAGAAAAAGAAATAAGTTAAAAATTGCAACCAGAACACTTTTATTGAAAAGAATACAAACAGTTGGAATGCTAAAAGCAAGAAATTTCATGACAAAACGGCTGCACACACACACACACACACACACACACAAACACTTAAATATATTTTTGTATGTATATATGTATGTAGTTCTATTTATGTATAAAATAAGAAAACCACAGCGGTTTAGTTAGGAACTTATAAAAACTGGGCTTTTTATTGACAGTAACAACAGTGCTACAACATAGGATAGCTGCAAAGGAAAGAAATTGTCTAAAAGCACATTAAATTATTTAATTAAAACTATAATAATCAAAGCTCAATAACTACTTTTTGAAATTTAATGATTGCTTATTACACAGGTTACATACATAACAATTTAGCTGCATGTGTGCATATGCATATAAATATGTATTTACAAATGCACACCTATAAATATTTACAAAAAGATTTCAATCCAATATTTTGATGGGGTCATTTCATTATTTCACAACCAGAAATTACTTTACAAGGCAGGTTAAACTGTCTTTACAGCAAATTTTCGAAAGAGTTATATATATATATATATATATATATATATATATATATATATATGTGTGTGTGTGTGTGTGTATAGATATTATGTATGTTATATGTGATTCAATGAATAAAATTCTATGCCAAAAGTTAGTGATAAAAAGAACAAAGATAAAAAAAAAAGCATCAGAATACAGAATTCTCTACTCTACAGATGCTAAGTTTGACCATACTTAGTTGAATGAAAATTCAGATTATTAAAAATTCTTTGTATTAACTGATATTTTGGGGAAATTCCAAATATATACATATATATATATATATATATATATATATATATAGTAACAATAACATTGTGAAATAATTAAGAAACTACCTTGTTAAACAAAATTAAACTGAAATTATTAAGTAGTATGAAAGCAGATCAATGTTGCCTTTCATTTTTTTCAGGTGGGGTCAATAAATAAAGTCCCAAGTGCAGGGAGAAGGATTGGTGAAATTGTTAGAATAGTGAAGATGCCTTGAAGTATCTTGTTCCAACTCTTTACATTCTGAATTCAAATTTTGCCTAGATGTTGATCACTGCTGGAGTACTCTGTCTGACCCACAATTAGCCAGTGTGTGGACAAGTAGGCCTACAAGCAGCATAAAGAAGCCAGCAGTGGCATGCTGAGGTTTCATCCAGCAGTGGATTTAAAACAGCTGAATGGAAGTGAAAACGTAAGCAAGTATTGAAGTAATTTAACAGCATTACAATAACTCAAAGTTATTTTTTTTCCTAATCTTCACTTGCAGATATTTCAATCACTATGGAATGTCAACTTGCTGAAACGTTTTAGAAAATCTGTATAGAGAAAATAAATATCATATTCATCTTTCTCTTATTTAAAAAAATTAAAATAAATATACATACTTTTAGAAAATCATTTTTTTTTCCATGAAACAAAAATAAAATTAACAAAATAGAATATAAAGAAATATTTTATTATTAAACACTATTTTATTATTGAAAAGTACAATTTCTTTCAAAACTTGGAAAATAAAATATCTAAGAATCATTTCTAATGTTTATAATACAATATTTATGTAATCAGATGCACAGAACAAATCAATTTCCTCCAATGAATCATTAATAACGCATTGGCTATGATTATAAGCAAAAATATTAAAGAGAACCAAAACTCTACAATCAAATATACAAGGATTTATTCAGTGTACAAATAGAAAAAAAAAATTTTAGTACTTTTTATGGTAATATATCCTTAAATATTTTTATATCATTTGGTAAGAAAATTTAAAACAATTAGTGAAACAAAGAAAATATGACTGAAATGTATACATTGGAGAGAGAGAGAGTAAAACAGTAAGCTATCATTTTAGTTTATTTGCTCAATACTTTGACCTAATGTAATATAAAGTGTTTTGCATTATATGAGTATTGGTTAAAATACGTATTTAGGGTTATATGTCTAAACATCTAATAATTCGTTGCAAATATACACTGATGTAGGTTGATCATGATTAATAAACAGAATAAAACAGTAAAAACAAAAACTAGAGATTATGATTCACATAAAATTTTCACAGCATGTTGTTTATGTCCAAAACTTCCAACTTGTGCAAAAATGTTTTGTGATCATACAACCCATATGTAGGATCACTACCTGGTGGATGTCTGGCACGAACTGAAAAAGAACAGTGGAAAAATATAAGGGAAACATAAATATAACCTTTTTTAAACATTTTTTCTTTCATAATAAGTGGCTGACTTTTAAAAATCTAGATATTTTTAAAAAGTGGTTTGACTTATACTGGTTTTCACAACTGTCCATTTCTCAGTTTTCCAAAGACACTAATGTAAAATGTAGATTCAATTCCAGACAGCTTGACTAAGACAAATTAACTGGCCTTGCACATTGGGAATTGTATGAAAGTAGAATCTAAACCATAATTTACTCTTTAATACTTTTTTGACAACAGAACAAAATATTATTGTGGAGGTTAAAACATTAATATTTGTATGAAAGGTTGTGAAGTTGAAAACTGTCCGACGTGGGGAGAAAAGCAGAGAAAGCAACTGTGTTGGGACTGGTGTAATGAAAATTAACGTCAACACAAAGAAAAAACATTATGCAGGCAGTGGCAGTAACAACATGGTGTATGACAGACCTGTCAAATTCATGCTAGTAGAGGGGAAATAGAAATGATGATGATGAAAACATCTGACACTGGGCAAGTTATTTTTCTTCTTCTTTTATATGGATAGTTTAGAGAATACAAAATACTGTTACCTATCTACCTAATGAGCTCTGACATAAGTATTCATTTTACATGTTTTTCCATGCTGGCCTGGTTTAGACACACTTGAGGTAGTAGCTTACAACCAGATGCTTGTTCTGTTGGCAACCCTCTTCTGTTTTTTCAAATAAGAGATTTTGTTTGTTGCATACATTAATGACATAGATGCCAACTTAAAGAATGCCACAGTGCTGAAATATGCAGATGACATCAAGCTATACCTTGAGATAAAAAGGACAGATCCTGAATGCTATAGATCTTTCCTGCAATCAGACATGGACACAATGCAACAATGGATCATGGACTGGCAACTCAAGCTGGCTGTGGACAAGTGTATCATCATGCATTTGGAGAGGAAAAACCCAGAGTCCACATATTCTCAACACAACACTAGTATCAAGAAGTCTTCTTGTGAACGTGACCACAGCATTACTGTTAGCAGCTATATGCACTGGACAAAGCACATTTCTAAAATTGTCAAGAAGGCCGAAGGTGTCTTGGCATCACTCAGCAAGACCTTTGTCAGCCATTTTCCAGCTATGTATTTAAGGCTGTATATGGCTATGATGTGGCCACACTTGGAATTTGCATCACCAGTCTGGAACCCCCATCTTGCTCAGGACATTGACCTCCTGGAAACTGTTCAGAGATGTGCAACCAAGTGAATACTCTTCATCAGGCATCTGCTATACTCTGAATGCCGCCTTGCTTCCCTGGGCAGCTCCAACGCCTGGCAACTGACTTGGTAAACACTCACAAAATTACTAACCATTGTGCCAACAACCACCTTGAGTACCTTTTTGAGCTCCATGTATCTATCATTTTAGTTTATTTGCAAGCCCACAAAGTCAGAAAACAGCACAGCTCCCATAACTTCCAGAAACATTTTTTTCACAAGTAGAGTTGCATCAGTTGTTAGTTGCCGAGACATTGCATACTTTAAACCTCCATAGTTCCTGAAATATGCCAACACTACACTTGATATCCCTGCCTCCATATGCATGCACATATGCATATCATAACTCATACACTGTTCACTTTCCTGACTTTTGTACATAATTCTGTGTACTGTACATGCACCTTTGATGAATTGTAGTGCACCTGAGCAATATACACAATAATTTCATTATATCATTATATTGTGTATATATATATATATATATATATATATATGTGTGTGTGTGTGTGTGTATTTTACTTGCTTTAGTCATTTGACTGCAGCCATGCTTGGGTATCCTTTGCACTTATTTTTAGTAGAAAGTATTGACCCCAGTACTTAGTTTACACACACACACATAAATGCACAAGGACATAAGTGCAAAACAAGGTGGTGAAAATACTCAAATAAATGTTAGAGTAGAATGTTATTTTATTACCCCCCCCCCCCCCAAAAAAACCTCAAGTTTTAACGTGACTATTCACCAGACTTGTGATAATACAAACTAGTAAAGAAATTTTATAAATTGTGAAAATATATAAGCATTTATGGGTACCAGTTCAATGAATAAGCATTTAAAGCTGATTGGGCAACTATTTAAAAAAGTAGTGGTGTATGGTGGGGATTGACTGTAACAGATAAATATATATGAACACTAGTTGAATTGAAAAACTGTGTAAAAGATATGCTGTAGGTACAAGTGAAAAAATAATAATCAGAATGAGATAGACTATGTCAAGGGTATTGCAAGGATTAAACAGAATATAACAGAAGTGGGCCAAAACTTGTGTATGTGTATGTGTGCGTGCATGCAAGTAAATATATGTATTCATATGTTTTTTGTAAAAGGTATAAGCAAAAATAGATTACTCGTCTGCATTATCACAACTGTCTGAAGAAGGGTCATGTGATACTCTGAGAAACAGTTTGGGAAGATTTTTCTTAGCTTTAATAGAATAACGTGTGTGCACAGATATATATCTTTTATCTTTTACTTGTTTCAGTCATTAGACTATGGCCTCGAAAATTTTTTAGTCAAATGAATTGATCCCACTATGTTTTTTTTTAAAGTGTGGTACTTATTCTATTGATCTCCTTTGCCAAACCTCTAAGTTACAGGGATGTAAACAACCCAACACCACTTGTCAATCGGTGGTGGGAGAACAAACGGACCTAAAGACACATGTGTGTGTGTGTATATGTGTATATATATATATATATATATATATATATATATATATATGACAGGCTTCTTTTATATATATATATATATATATATATATATATATATATATATGACAGGCTTCTTTTATATATATATATATATATATATATATATATATATATGACAGGCTTCTTTTATATATATATATATATATATATATATATATATATATATATATATATATATATATATATATATATATACATACACACACACACATACACATACATACACGAACATCACCATTTGACAGGATTCAACAGGTCAGGGAGCTAGGTCTTGCTCCAATGTCTCAGTTTTGGCATGGTTCCCATAGTTGGATGCCCATCTAACTGAATGCATTAGTATTTATTTTTTATTATTATTTGTGGTATCTTCAGAGGTATCGTCTTGCTGTCAGCAAAACTAAAAAACCCTTTCAAGCTCTGCACTGTCTTGTTGCTGCTTGAATCAGTTACCAATCACTAAGAGTTAACTGAATGCTTTTTAATGGTACTGGCATGTTGGGGTTATATTGCAGCTTGCAATCTGAAAATGTCCCCTTGACAGAAAGAACAGGCTTATTGTTAGAGGATGATTATGGTACAAATAACAGAGGAAACAATGTGGGGTGGTAGTAAAAGAGATAATGGAGAGCAAGAGAAAAATAATGTGAGGGATTAGTGCGAAAATGATAGGCTGAAGAGGAGAACCCAGTAATTGGATGGGTCAGCCCATTTTATATGCCTAAATAGGTATAAAGTGGTTTGTTAGGATCCAAGACAATTCTTACAAAAGTTTATAGTTGAGAGAGCATAGGAACAATTATAGAGAAAGGGATAATAAGAGGGAAAGTGAAAAGTAGTATTAGGGATTGGTGAGAGAGTGATTCCACAGTAGGAGATGTAGTGCTAGCTCAGGCTGCATATGGGTGGGGATTAGTGAGAGCTTAAGGGTGATAAAGACAGTGAGAAGAGGAATGGGGTTGAGGAGGAGATGCAATGCTTCTCCACATAACAAATGGGTGGGTAGAGTGGTGTAGAGGAGAAATAGATATGATAAAAAGGGTGTTTTTGGACTAACAACACTTGCAAAAGGTTCAGTGTTTGCTCATTCTTCAGGTAATATTTAATCTGAGTGATGTCAGACATTGGGTGTGCATGAAAGAAACAGATACATTGCTCTGGTTACAATCTCTAAAACCTTACCTGCCATGAATTTTTTTAATTAAATCATCACATAAGCTATTGCTTAAAGTATGATTAGAGCCTATTTCTCAGAAAGTTTCAATACAAAAAATAACTCCAGAAAAAAAAAAAAAGGAGAAAATTCAATGATAATTAATTTGTTACAAGGTCAGCAATTTCAGGGGAAGGGATAAGTCGAATACATCAGCCCCAGTGTTTAACTGGTACTTATTTTATCGACCCTGAAAGGATGAAATGCTAGGTCAGCCTCAGTGGAACTTGAACACTAAATGTAAAGACAGACAAAATGCCAATGACTGTCAGCTCACCACCCAAATGACACTTTATATTAATAGCAAATGTTACAGAAGGTAATTAAATGATTGAGGAAGGGATTAAAGCTTTCCCCCTTAGATTAGAGAGTTCATAACTCCCTTTAAAACAAATGTAAACAAGGGAAGTTTGATTTGTCTGGTGGTATAGAACTGATAGATGCAGTGTGGTTGTGGATTCATGCTGTACAGCACAATAAGAGTTAAGATGGAGGGAGTGTACAATGATTTGTTGAGTGCAGAGTATGTAGCGGGATATGTGCAAATAAGTAGCAAAAATCAGTAGGTGAATATCAAAATCATTTTCCAATGTATGTGAAACAACTGACTGTAAAGATATGTGGTAAATATGCAATTTAGGGATTTAAAAAGTGAAAGTAAATTGATTGGCAGTAATGTTAATGGAATCTTATAATTTCATGAGCACAATCTAAAGTGAATTGACAGGAACACCACCACTGCTTCTCATCGGTTCTTTCTGAACAGCTCAGCAGTTGTGCAGGATTACTGCCTTGCTTACATGTATTGGCTATCACAGTAAGCCACTGAATTACCTTCTGAGAGGTATTTGTTGTTGGGTACAGCACATTGGAATAGTGTATCTCAGCTGTTATTTTTGAAATACTTAAAATATCACTAGAAGGCACTATACAAGTGGATGCTAGTGGACACATCATAACGAGAGAATTCAGTTAATACAGGGGTTTTCAAACTTTTTGACTTGCGGACCCCTTTATATTTCAGGCTTTACCTTTCATAAATGCTTATGAAATTTAAACATAAATATTTGCTTAAAATAACATATTTTTACATTTATTTACTTAACAGTATTTAACAAATAGGTTTATTGTCAATTAAAAAATTTCGATTAAAAAACATATATAAAATCAAATTGCCCATAAAAAGTATTTGCTGTCCACGAACCACAGTTTGAAAACCCCTGAGTTAATAGAGTTTAGGATTTATCAGTTTTCTCTACGCTGTCTATATGAAGTTAGGAAAATGTCACTGTTGTCAATTCTGGCCAATTTACTTTCATTGTTTGAAACTAATACACTGCATTTTAATTGGGTATGTAATATAACTAAAAAAAATAACATGGAATGGTTAACAGGAAGTACAAGAGCAAAAACTTATAACGAAACACTTAAACAAGACAGGGTTGGGTGTTATGACGTCAGGCAAAAAAATATTCTCAAGGGTGTCAGCATGTTAAAAAAAAAAAAAAAAGACAATTAATAAAACAAATGGCAGATGATGATAGTAATGACCAGCAAAACTTACACTTGTCAAGCTTTCTCAACATGTATGTATCAAATGTACCACATTCCTTTCTTACTTGCTGTCCCAGTATGCTCAGATCCTTGGTTGCTGGATGTACAATAGTGTAAGTCTGTCTTACAACAGTAGCACGAGGAACATAGTAGCCACTCTGCAACAACACAATAACAACACTCAGTTTAAAAATAAAATATAAAAGAATTGGTTCTTAAAGAATATACTCAATAACTAACTTTCACTGTCAACAAATATCTGAATGATTTAATCAAATATCTATACTAGAAAATGATACAAATGTATATTTTACTAACAAAGATTAAGGAATATATTTAAATTTAGAATTTAATACTTTAATTATTCTATAATTAAAATTTAGTTATTTTTCATATGCCTGCTTTCCATGGTTTATTTTTATAATTGCAGATATTACTTGTAAATATGCTAATTCTTAAAACTACTAAAAATCCAAACATTTATCAGACTGGTAAAGGCAAACATCAAGCAAAGGACAAAGAGCAAATGTAACCATCTGTTACTACAGTGACTAGGTATCTGGGTTTATTATATTCTCAATGGTCAAAATGAACCAAAATATACAGCAAATGTAACTATCTCCTGCTAAAGTGACTAGTTATCTGTTTCATTGACTGAACTGACAGGAAACAACAAGACTCCTGTTAGAACCAACAATGATAACAAAAATTTATTTGTGCCAGAATATACAAAGAATTTGAAAACAGCTTTGCTTAGTTATTTTTAAGAAGACACTAGACCTAGCCACAATCTTTCCAAGAAAACGAAACCATAAGATTATTATTTTTTAAAACTTTTTCCTTTGAAGCATTTACTGTGGAAACAAATCATTATACAGAACAAAAAACAAAAACAGGTAGTTTGAAGTTTCCCCACATATTTATAAGAAATCCAAATATTTTTAGGAACATTGTGTGTGTATGCATATATTTAATTTATATATATATATATATATATATATATATATATATATATGTGTGTGTGTGTAAATTTGATTTATAAATATATGTTTGCGCTTTTATGTATGTGTGTGAGTTTATTTCATTTAGCTGATGGCATGTATATTCTATTCTATAGTTTTCTTCAAAGATAAATTCCAGTATTTTGTTGTTTTATCTTTGTGGTACACTTGTCTTATATGAATTAAGTTCAACTGATAGATAATCCAGTAATTTAAAAAATCCTTCTATATTAAAATTTTGTTATATACTCAATGAATATTAGCTGATAGCTCATTTTCTATGGTGATGTTTGAACAGAATTTCAATAATTTTGTATTTTGCTGAATTTATCTATATCTACCAGAAATTAGATTCAATTTGAGATGAACATTATGCAATAGATTTGGTTAAGAACCTTGTTAAATTGTATTCTAAAAATCATATGATGATAAATAACAAAGTCAGAATTGTTTTACGAAACCAGTATAAATTCACAATTATTTTAAAATTTAATTGAAACTCATAAGGAATGTATTTTGGTAAGAAATTCAATAACAAAAGAGATAAGGTTAATCCTGGTAAGCAGTGTACCTTTGTGCAAAAGATGCAGCAGGAAACACTCATACTTTACAACTAACATTAAGAAATACAGTCAGTTATGAAAGTGTCTGTTCCATAAATATAGGTCAATTTTAAATAACACACAAACATGTTTGCATATCAAAACCAAAATCAAATGGAAATTGTGGTTGTGATCCCTGTGCTGGTGGCACATAAATAGCACCAACCGATCGTGGTCGTTGCCAGCCCCCTCTGGCCCATGCCAGTGGCACATAAAAGCACCCACTACACTCTCGGAGTGGTTGGCGCTAGGAAGGGCATCTAGCTGTAGAAACACTGCCAGATCAGACTGGAGCCTGGTGCAGCCTCCTGGCTTCCCAGACCCCAGTTGAACCGTCCAACCCGACATTAAATGATGATGATGATGACCTACCCATATATACATACACACATGTGTGTATCTATCTATCTATCTCTCTCTCTCTATATATATATATATAGTGTTTAAAGGATATATATATATATATATATCCTTTAAACACTAATGACTATATAGAAAATAACAAACTTAACAAATAGATGTAATCTTTAACCCCATACATACGCAATCATCACCTTAACCACTGTAACAGGGGTTCCCAACTTAGAATAAGATGGCATTTCAGGTGTAATGAAGAAACTATTAGAAAATCAATATTTTCATCTTCAAATGCAGAGAATGTAAAATTTTATCAAACATTTCCATGGCTGTGAAGTTAAGAAGCTTGCTTTTCAACCACAGAGTTTTGGGTTCCATCTCCTTCAACAAATCCAATGTAGGTCACATGGAATTTGTTGAAGGAGATTTTCCACAGCTTCATGCCCTTCTTGCTGCTAACCCTCACTCATTTCCAAGCAAAGTAATATTTCCCCATGGACAGACATGTTTTCGTGGAAGATGAGGAACAAGTGGGCCCCATTTCTCAAAGCCTTTTCATTAGTTTTAATTGATCAAGAAAAATCAAGATGAAATTTTTAAAATTCATCATCATCATCATCATCATCGTTTAACGTCCGCTTTCCATGCTAGCATGGGTTGGACGATTTGACTGAGGACTGGTGAAACCGGATGGCAACACCAGGCTCCAGTCTGATTTGGCAGAGTTTCTACAGCTGGATGCCCTTCCTAACGCCAACCACTCAGAGAGTGTAGTGGGTGCTTTTACGTGTCACCCGCACGAAAACGGCCACGCTCGAAATGGTGTCTTTTATGTGCCACCCGCACAAGCCAGTCCAGGGGCACTGGCAACGATCTCGCTCGAAAATCCTACAGGAGCCAGTCAGGCGGTACTGGCAACGGCCACGCTCAAAATGGTGCATCTCATGTGCCACCCGCACAAGAACCAGTCCAGGGGCACTGGCAACGATCTTACTTGGCTTGCCGGGTCTTCTCACGCACAGCCCATTTCCAAAGGTCTCGGTCCGTAGTCATCGCCTCGGTGAGGCCCAATGTACGAAGGTCTTGCCTCACCACCTCAGCCCAGGTCTTCCTGGGCCTACCTCTTCCACGGGTTCCCTCAACTGTTAGGGTGTGGCACTTTTTCACGCAGCTATCCTCCTCCATTCTCACCACATGTCCATACCAGCGCAATCGTCTCTCTTGCACGCCACAACTGATGCTTCTAATGTTCAGCTTTTCTCTCAAGATACTTACACTCTGACGGGTATTCACATTGACATTACACATCCAACGGAGCATACTGGCTTCATTCCTTGCGAGCTTACGTATGTCCTCAGCAGTTACAGCCCATGTTTCACTGCCATGTAGCATGGTTGTTCGTACGCATGCGTCATACAGTCTGCCTTTTACTCTGAGTGAGAGTCCCTTTGTCGCCAGCAGGGGTAAGAGCACTCTAAACTTTGCCCAGGCTATTCTTATTCTAGCAGCTACACTTTCAGCGCACCCACCCCCACTACTAACTTGGTCGCCCAGATAGCGGAAGCTATCGACTACCTCTAGTTTTTCACCCTTGTAAATTAAATTAAACCTACATTTAACTTAGTAAGCAAGTCCAGTAGGTTCTTGGGAGGAGCAATTACAGACTGGTTCAATTTCATAACAAAACACTTTTTAATGTCTTTGTCCACGATAGTAGTAAAGTTCTGAAAATAGAAATTAAGAAAAAAGTAATTTACAATTGAAAAATCAGAACATATCTAAATTTCATTTTCAATTCAATAATTTTACTTGATATATTGTGATATAAAATTCAAGCAAAAGAGTGAATGATATTTTTTTAATTGTATTTAGAATAGGTATTAGAAACTGGCAACAGATTTTACATTTATATATTATTTCCCCTACAACTTTTTCTTTCATGCTGTAGTCCTAAAAACTAAAATAAAAAAAAATAAAAACCGACCAAGTCAGAAACTAATGATGACAGTGTATTTGACTAGTGATTAAGAAATTCTTCAATCAGTCAAATTTTGAACAACTTGCTCCATCACCTAGTAAATAAAGGACAGGTTGCTAATATTTCAACTTCAAAGTATACAATGGCTAAATTACAAACACAAGTACTCACCCTTTCAAAATCATGAAAAATCACTGCATCCTTACAATCATCAAATTTGGGTATCTCAACTCTTTCAAAATAATTGTCAATTACTTCAACATTTTCTTCAAAAAATGAAATTGCACGAAGATTTGAGTCTGGGTGCCCATGAGTTCGAAGCTTGTTGGACACTGGGGAAGAATGCTTGTAATTCCTCATTACAAAATCCTGAACGTAGGTTACTCCACATCGCCCTCTGGTTACCTGTAAAAGATACAGATTTAAATTATTAACACATTCCATTTTCTTTACACTAAAGACAAATTTAGCTGTAACTGTTTAAAATGAAACAAAAGAAAACCATTTCTAAATAAATAACATGTTCTCAAAGAAGCTAATAGTAAAAACAAGTTTTTCACCAGAGATTGTAATTTTCTATCAGACAAATATATCTTTATGTAATTTTCATTAAATAATTTAATTCCTATGCAAGCTTGTAATATTGTATTTCATGTTTTATTCAGAAAATGTTACTCAAGTTTTTCCCTATCTCATCAACAGTGTGGCCTAATGGTTAGAGTGTTGCACTCATAATCTTACAATTGTGGTTTTAATTCTGAGACCAGGTGGTGCATGTGTTCATGAGCAAAAACTTCATTTCATGTTGCTCCTATCCACTCAGCTATGAGTTCCAGCAATGGCTAGGAAGTTAGCCCTGCAAAGGACTGGCATCTTGTTCAGGTGAAGGGGTCATGTATTGTCAGTTACTTATACACTATGGAAACCAGGTTACGGTCAGGCTTCATGAGTCCTAAATCATCAGATTAAGGAGACAGTCATGCTGTAAACATTATCTGGCAAGCAACATTGCACCTTTATAAATGCATTTTTGTTTTCATCAGTCACATTACACTGTGCAACAAAATTTTCATTTTTTTGTTTTTGTCTTTGGTCATTGTTATTTCCTATCAACTTCTATCTAGAAATCAAAGGAAATGACTACTATTCTCTTCAAACTTTGCTTTTGTGACCTGGACATCAATGTTTTGAAACTGATCTGTTTCCCATTACATTTCAGAAAGATTCAGCATTGAGTTGCTAAAACCAAAATATTGTTATAGCAAATATTCTGCTCAATACCACAGATTTGCTTGTCAATTGCTTGACCATGTCTCTTAGTGACTGATAATATGTGCATCACTGAACATGAGCAGCAGCAGAGGAGGAGAATCATAGCTATGTGTTCAGAAGAATCCTTTGAGGTTTGAATAAATGTAACAGAAGAAAGTTTAAAGGAAATATTGGCCTTTTTCTTACTTTCTAGGGGTAAGCAAATAGCAGTTGCTACCCAAGGGCAAAAATCGTGTTACACAGTGTTATATTTTGAAATACTTTCAATTTCTTTTTAGTTTTAGAGAAAATTTTTTCTGTACTATAACAGTAGTTTTCATCAAACTTATACATTTAGAAATTTCATTGCAAAAGATAAGTAAAACATTTTTATTTACCTTCTGTCTCAGGCGTGTATACAAGTAAATTCCACCTATAACACCAGCAGAAAGAACCAATAAAGAGAAGAAAAGCAAACTGAGATTCACACATGTCTTCGATCTCTTTGGAATGAATGTCACATGGATTGCTTTAGCAGCCTTTGAAGAGTCAGCATCTTTATCTTTGTCGCCAGTCTGAGAAGTGGAGAAGAAAAATATTTTTAGAAAATAAATAACCCTTCTTCAGACAATAAACATTCAACAACTTGCTATAACAATATTAAAAATTAAATAAATAGAATTGCTTGTTAAAATAACAAAAACAAAAAGAATAATGTAACAAAAATGTGTTGCTTAGACACAAGCATTTCCCTTTTCTTAGAAAAGGCTTAGAGCCCATTGACATATGCATCGAGTGGTTCAATTAGAAACTTGACAAAAAAAAAAAAAAACATACAGAATGAAGTTAGTTTTAATGCTTGTAATTCAGGAAAATCTTCAGCCTCTAGTTCAGTACACTTATTACTTACCAGCTTATTTCTTTTCCAAGGAAGGATACATCTACAATATGGAGACATTTCTACAGAACAGTTTTTAATGCCTGCAATATCCCTGGATACAGGATATTGTATCTTTTCTTAAATGATCACATTTTTATGAGATGCTTCCTAATTCATCTTTGACAATAGTCTTTCACTCTATTTTAACTCCTGCATTTGATTTTGCAGACGTGTATGCTTGTCAAGAGCAGGGCTCGTTAACCACTGTTCCTGAAGGCCAGCAACGGTCTTCCTCGATCACAAGTGAGCGGCCATCATGTATAAGTATATATACACACATATATATATATATATATATATATATATATATATATATATATATATGTATATATACATATATACACACATATACATGCATATACACATACACACACACACATATATATATATATATGATGATGGCCGTCCACTCGTGACTGAGGAAGACCATTGCCGACCTGCAGGAACATTGTGCGCTCTAGGACTAACTTATATTTTGCATTTGCGGCTCCGTTGGTGGCTAATGAGCCCTGCTCTTGACAAGCATACACGACTGCAAACATTGCAGACCCAGCTTCCCCCATTCACTACATGAGCTGTGCGCTTTCACGCTACTCACTTAAGTTCTTCACGCTGAATACGTGCTCTCTCAAAAGTGTCGATCCCCTCCTTAACCTGCTTCCTCCATCTGTGGCGATGACAGGCATTGTTCTCCCAGTCAGTGTCCTGCATATCACAGGCCTTTAATAAGGACTTGACACAGTCCTTAAATCGCAGCCTTAGTTTCTGCAAGAGTCTCCTTCCATTCACAAGTTCTCTATATAGCATCTGCTTAGGGATCCTGCTATCCTTCATTCTAATAAGGTGTCCAATCCAACGTAGCAATGGTGCTTGTGCACCATTGCCTCAATACTCATGATATCAGCTGTCCTCAGGACCTGTGTGTTTGGAATTTTTGAGGTCCAGCCAACATTGAGAATGTGTCTGAGACATCTCTGATGAAAACGTTCAAGGACTCTTACCTGACGTTTGTAAAGAGTTCATGTCTCACATGAGTAGAGGAGCAATACATATACATACACACATATATATATATACATACACACAGATATACATATATATATATACACACACATATATATATACATATACACACACATATATATATACATATACACACATATATATACACACATAAATACATATACATACATATATACATATATATATATATATATATATATATATAAATATATATACATTATATATAAATATATGTATGTGTATATATAAATATACATACCTATACACATACATATATATGTATACATATACACACACACATATATATACACACATACATATACACAGGGTGCATATGGTATTTGAGGACATACCTTTTATGGGTCATTGCTGCATTTTTTGCTAACTCTGTTTAATCTTTGTTTCAGAAAATAATAATCGCAGCCCCTCAGCTTACTCAGGAAAGGAAGAGACATGCCGTTATTGTGGTTATAAAGGCTGAGAATAACAATTTAGAAATATCTTCATTTCTAAAAGTTGGCAGATCTTTCGTCTACAAAGATGGAAATATATCAAAGCATAAAAAACATTCTAAACACTCTGAAATCTTCAGAACACCTGAATTTATCCAACAAGTTCAACAGACCATTGATTACAATCCCAGAAAGTCCATGAGGTCAATTGCAAGCTGGTTTCCATGTGCCAGAAGGAACAGTCAGAAATGTCCACAAAGACATCAGATATGTCTTATATGATGAGGAAAGGTCAATTTGTCAGAAAAAGAAAAAGAAAATCACTACATCAGATCTAAAAGGCTCTTAAACAAACTGAAAAATCCAGCAGAAGAAGCTTCTATTTCGTTTTTCTCAAATGAGAAAAACTTCGACCAAGATCAAAAAGTTCACAGAAGAAATCACAGTTCCAAGTATTATGCATACAAAATTTCCTGCAACTGTCATGGTTTTAGGGGTCGTCAGCAATGAAGGACATGTGATGCCTCCTTACTTCTTTCCACAAGGTTTTAGAGTTAACTCTGCTGTCTACATTGAAGTCCTGGAAATAATTGTTAAGCCCTGGATAGACAGTATATGCAAGAGCATATATATTTCAGTAAGACTCTTTACTATCACACATGGCTCTAGTAACATAGGAATGGATGGCTGAAAATTTTCATGATCACATAAACCCTAACATTTGGCCTCCTAATTCCCCAGATCTCAATCCTTTGGACTATTACATGTGGAATATTGTTGAGAGAGAGGTCAATGAACATGGCCAAAACACCAAAGATTCTTTGGAAGCTGCTATAGTCGGAGTAATGTCCAAAATGAACCAGGACCACTTGATTTGAGCTTGTAGATGATTTAGATCTCATATAGAAGCAGTTGTTGAAGCTGAAGGTGGCTTTATTGAATAACATTATAGAAAAGAAGGTTTATTTTTATTCTCATCACATTTTTTTTAATAAATAAATTTATTATCTGTTATTATACATGTTTTTTTATAAACATAAGTTTGTCCTCAAATAACTTACGCACCTTGTAAACATATATACATTCACATATATACACATATATATATATATATATACATACACAAACATATGGCAAATGAAAGACAGAAGATGGAATATACATACATATATATATATATGTGTACACACACATATATACACATGCATATATATATATATATACATACAAACACACATACACATAGTGAAACTATTTATAACTTACTCTGCTGAAGAATAAAATTATGAAGTTCTATTAATAATAATAAAAAAAGGTATGTTTACTTAAATATCCTAGCAGGTATAAATAGTTACACAGAACTGTAACAGTTCCCATCTGAAGACTGCAGAAGCATGAGACTAAACTCACAAAATAACCACTAAATTTAAATAGACCATAAACTCTACAACACCTCCCTCATTTGTTTGAAACAGTTGTGTGTGTGTATGTATATATATATATATATACAACTATAAAAGTGAGTTTGTATGTATGAGTGTGTGTATGCTCCTTATTCATTCCAAAACCAAGGTGCCGATTTTGAAGTATGGGGTATCAAAAGATTCAGTACTATTTCAGCTACCAATCAAACTTTATTTTAATTGACATATTTGCATTACAAAAATTTTAAATTATAATCTTTTCCTTAAGTCATCTATTGTAAACATTTTAGATGACATCACATTTTCTATGGGAGCGTGTACTTTAAAAGGTATCCATCATCACAACACACGTCTTTCACTTTCTCATCTCCTTCACTTCTGCTCTCTCTCCTCTTTCAATTTCTGCTCTCTTCAAAGAATAAAGAAATAAATTTGTTACAGAATGACCAAGAGAAATGCAGAATAAGAAAAAGACAGAGACAAGAGAAAGAAACAGACAAAAAACAGGTTTCTATAGGAGAAGTTGAAAGATGGAGAGCAAATGAGAGACAGACACTGATGTTCCATAGTTGAAAGTGAAAAAAGACGGCACAAAGAGCGAGGGAAAGAGGGAGAGAAGGGGACACTGATAACCCCAGAACTGGAAGTTTCAGGCCATTTTCACTTTCGTTCCATGTTTCACGTATGCGTAGAATTAGGCATCATCTCTCTCTTTCAATTTCTGATTATAATGTACAGAGAACTCATGCTGTCAACAAGTCACAACTTCCACTAATTAATTGGAATTAAGGTACGCAAAAATAACTTCCTTTGGCGCACACACACACAGTTAGTCCCCACTCTCTTATCTCTTTCCTCAATTTACTCACATTCCTGTTTTCCGAACAGGACATTTGCATTTCGCCCCAAAGTGGGTAACTGATAGGTGGCTGAGGTGGGGGAAGGGGCATCCAGCATTTCTTTCAGAAAAATTAAACTTTCAAAAACAAATTATATTTCTTATATTCATAATCTCTCTTTTTCCACGTGGATAACAAAATCCAAAAAACAGTTAAAAATTAAGAAATTTCGGTGGGGAGGGGGAAATTATAATTTTGAAAACGTGATTTCTGCACAAAATCATATTAAGCCATTTGGTGGATGAGTTACTACCCCCACAACTGATCCTTCCGATTCTTTGATTCCTTTGTTTTCGATGACAGATATTTCGAATATGCAAAAAAACACATTTTCAAACTTTTTAATTCCTCTCCACACCCAAGTTTTAAATTTTTAACATTTTTTTCGAAATATTTTTTTAATCTATGTGGAAAAGTATGGAGATTAAGAATATGGGGGGAAAAATACAAATTCTAATTTCAAATTTTTTATGAAAAACTCCAAAGTTGATCCACACCCCATCCCGCTGTCTAAAAGTGAAAATGAATGGCTGTTTGATCCGTTTCTGCATGCATAGATTTATAGTGAAAGAGCAAAAGGACCACGGCATGTGAAGCCCTCACCATGAAACTCGATATGCTAAAAATAACAGCTAAATGTCTGGACTTGGTCACCTAGGTAATGGAAGCTATCAACTACTTCTAGTTTTTCTCTGCACATTTTCAGTGTTTATTGCTCCTGAGCATCTGCCACATACAAAAACTATCTTCCCAGTTAACCTTCCTCTGACATTGCTGCACCTCTTACATGTCCATAGCTTACACTGGGTACATCTTATGGAGTTTCTACCTACACCTTTTCTACAGATCAAGCAGGGCCATCTACCTGAAGGGATTTGTGGTTTGTCTGCCTTCCTTGACTCTAAGGCCCTTCGATTCTAATCCTTGCTTCCACACCTGAAACTTTATATATATATATGTATATATATGTGTGTGTGTGTGTGACAGAGTGTACATATATATATACAAATGTATATATATATATATATATAGGTGCAAGTGTGACTGTGTGGTCAAGAAGTTCACTTGCCAACTGCATGGCTTCAGGTTCAGTCCTGAGTGGTCTGATAGAAGCTGAAAGAAACCTATTGTATACACATGTGTACATGTATAGGAGTGTGTGCATGCAAGTGCCTCTCCATCCTGACACTGCATGGCAGCAATAAATTAATGCCATTGTCACTTATATCCAACACTTCATGAAAATGCATCTGGCCACAGAGACTGAGAAATAACTTAGTAACAGTTTAGGGCTGGTGACAGAAAGGGCAATCTAGATGTAGAAAATCTGCCTCAACAAACTCCCATATAACTCATGCAAGCACATAAAAGTGAACGTAATGATGATGATAGTGAAATGTAGGTTAAAGAGCATATAACTTTCGATAATGTACTTTCTCTCATGAAATCTGCCTAAACAATAGTTAATTCTTTTCTATGTAATTAATTATAGAGAAAGCTTTTAATGTTTTTTTAATGTATATGATTAATTTTATGAGCCATAAAAATATGTTTCTGTAGAGTTGCTTCTCCAGTAAAATATACCATGTGACTTACTCCATCATGAAAAACTAAAATAGGTTTAAATTAGATGACATCATGGTTAAGAAGTTTGCTTCACAATTTCACAATTCCAGGTTTGGTCCTACTGTATGGCACCTTGGGAGTCTTCTACTACAGCCTTGGCTGACTAAAGCCTCGATAGTGAATATGGTAGGTGGTAAGTGTAGGAAGCCTGTTGTCTGTCTGTATGTGTAAGCATATGCGTGTAGCCTCTTTCCCAAGCATACATTGATCTACAGAAGACCTAGACAATCTCTAGTCAAGTGGTTACTTGGAAGACTAAAAGTTGAACAATGGTTGGTGAGAGCAGTGCAAGTTATGTATAATGATATATTCAGTAAAGTGAGTGTTGGAAACGAGTTCAACAAGAAATTTGGAGTGCAGGTAGGTGTCTACCAAGCTCAGTTATCAAACCCTCTCATCATCCTTTTAGGGCCATAACAGTGAACTTCAAGACCAGCTGCTCATGGGAGTCACTGTATATGCTGATGACTTAGTTTTGAGAGCAAAGATTATTGAAAATTTAAAGCACAAAAAAAAAAAAAAAAAAAAAATCCTGAAGTGGAATCAAAACCTAGAATTATGAAATCTCAATTCTGCTCTGACTAATCTCCTGAGACTACCTTTCCTTTCCATTACCTACTTCCATCTTATTTTTACTTCAAATACTATTTTATCCACCTATGTATAACGTGGGCTAGCACATCTCCCACTGTCCACTCACTCTCTAACCTCCAAATGCATGTTTTCACTTTCCCTCCCATTACCCCCTTATACTATCTCTACTCTCTCTCAACAATAAATCTGTGTAACTTTAGTAAGACCACAAGAAAACTGACCAATCCCAGTATTCAACCCACCCCATTATCAATACCAATACCACTTTATCCTTCTCCGTAATTGCTTCAAGCAGTGACAATACAGTGCTTGAGAAGGCTCTTTAATCTCAGACAGCAAGACAACATCTTTTGTGTCTGTCCACACACAAACACAAAGCACCCAGTACATTCTGTAAAGTAGTTGGTGTTAGGAAGGGTATCCAGCCATAAAAACATGCCACAAATGAGACATTGGAGCAAATCTTATTGAACCATCCTATCCATTCCAGCATGAAAAGCAGATGGAAAATAACATACATACAAATGATTCTGTGTGCTAAATTTCAAATCTCTTGTCAATAGTCTTGTGACCTACCATCATCATTATTGCCTGATTAATTCACACTTTATATACCTATGTTGTTGTTGTTGGCACTCCGTCGCTTACAACGTCGAGGATTCCAGTTGATCCGATCAACGGAACAGACTGCTCGTGAAATTAACGTGCAAGTGGCTGAGCACTCCACAGACACGTGTACCCTTAACATAGTTCTCAGGGAGATTCAGCGTGACAGTGTGACAAGGCTGACCCTTTGAATTACAGGCACAACAGAAACAGGAAGAAAGAGTGAGGGGAAAAACTGGTGAAAGAGTACAGCAGGGTTCGCCACCATCCCCTGCTGGAGCCTCGTGGAGCTTTAGGTGTTTTCACTCAATAAACACTCACAACGCCCAGTCTGGGAATTGAAACCACGAGTCCGCTGCCCTAACTACTGGGCTGTTGCGCCTCCACGTTTATACCTATATACAGCCACCTATCTACATTTCTCCAATGATAAGTTCTCAACAACATCAGACGCAAATTGTTATTGGTTTCCATGAACACTAGGTGTCTCAATTAGCTGAATTCTTAACTCAATTAACTAAATATCCATCTACCTATTTAACTGTTAAATATCATGCAGCTGGCACTCAGATTAATTTCATTTTATAGCACACTCTTACTCTACTGTAACAAATATGTATATATGTTCACTTAGCAATTCACCTGCTAATACTTTACATTACTGGGAGGCTGTAGTTTTGCTAAAAAGCTTCAATAGAAGTAAAACATTCTCAAAGTTATCTTCTGTATTATTGGTTTACTAATTATTTGAATAGTGTGGCTTTCTGATATTCTAAGCATTAAATATACTTTTATTTACTCACCAGATATCAGATTAATATAATTCAGTTTACAATCAGGTTTGAGTTTTCAGCCAGGAAATTTAAATGTTAATTGTACACAAAATACTACTAAATACTTTGTTCAGTTTACAGAATTTATGCATTGGGTTGGCCAAAAAGTCCATTTAGTATTTGTCAACACTAATCTTCAAGCACTCAAATCAGTCTGTCCCTTGTGTATATGCATTAGTTAGACACTTGACACTTCAAAGCAGTATTTTATGTTTGAGATCAAACTGGAAATGGAGGACCAACATGAATATTATCGACACCTCATGCTTTTTTTTAATTTAAAGAAGGCAGGAAAGCAGTGGAAACCTACAGGAAGATAAGCACTGTGTACAGTAAACATGTGTGCCAGAAGTGGTCTTCAAAATTTTGATGAAGGAGTTAGTCAATATGAGCCTATTTTATGACCAGAATGAATGCAGATATTCTGCAAACATCAAAATTGAATGAAGAAAACCATCTACACCAGCAAGGTTGATGTTTGGGTCCCACATCTGTTGAATGTGGCTAGCTCTACCCAATAGATTTCCATCTGTGAGTTGTGGCAGAAACATGGAGAAAACAATCCTTTTATTTGAAGAGAATGGTAACACAGGACAAACAAACAAACAAAACAAGAAGACTGTCTTTAACAATGTGAAACATAAACAATCATGGGAGAAGTGTGGTGAACCACCGCACACACCCACCAATGCAGGACTTCACCCAAAGAAGGTTGTGCTTTCAATTTGATAGGACTCATCTTCTTTCTGTGGACTGGACAAACTGGTCAGAGTGATCCACCAGAAGCATCCAGCACTTGGTAATTAATAGCATTATCTTTCATCATGACAGTGCCAGACTGCACACTTTTTTGCAGACAGCAGAAGTTACTGGGCTTAGATGAGAAGTTTTGCTGCACCCTCTATAACTGCCCAACCTTGTGCAATTGAAAACTCATTGAATGGACAGACCTTCAATTCTGAAGAGGATGTAAAATTCACCTGGTGAAGCTTTTCACCAGTAAAGACAGGAAATTCTTTGAGCAGGGATAATAGTTACCAGGGTAGCAAAAATTCACACAAGTGCCAAGGAATGTTACTGCCTACTTATAAAGGTAGAAATTCCAGGGTTAAGTGAAATGTTTTTGTATAACACAGATAAATTAAGAAATGGAGTTAAACACAGATGTTATTCAAATCTTTATACTTCCGACATATGTTTCGAAGAAAACATTGATATTATTCCGGAGGGAATAAAATGATGTAAAACGATGCAATCATCTCGTCAGGATAGTGGGGGAAACAACACACACACATCAATAAGCCATTTTAACTGAATGTGATTACTGTGTATATGATGAAGGGGAATGCTGGCAAGTTATTTTTTAAAAAACCATTAATAGATCTATTAACAGTTTTTTAAAAAATAACTTGCCAGCGTTCCCCTTCATTATATATGCAGTAATCACATTCGGTTAAAATGGCTTAGTGATGTGTTTAGATGATTGCATTGTTTTACATCGTTCTGTTCTCTCCAGAATAATATCAATGTTTTCTTCGAAACATGTCGGAAGTATAGAGGTCTGAATAATACCTGCATTTAACTCCATTTCTTAATATATATATATATATATATATGTATACAGAGAGAGAGAGAGAGAGAGAGAGAGAGAGAGAGAGAGAGAGAGAGAGAGAGAGAGAGAGAGAGAGAGAGAGAGAGAGAGAGAGAGTGGTCTAAAGTTGACAATATTTTGTTTCTTTTTTTCAGGAATAGTTACATCTATTGGTGAACATTCAATGGCATTGGAGAGCAGAAGATTAAAGTTGGAGTTGAGAGGTTAGCAGATACGGAGGAATGGAAGCCATCTCAATATTGGAAAAGAGTTACCTGTATCATGATGATTCACACTAGGCATCAAAATGCTGACATCATGACTGTTGCTCAATGCTCTGTGAACACTGTAAAGGCTGCAAGATGTGACATGGGTAGCTGCAATGGAGACTATGAAGCCATGGCCAGCAGGAGGGGAGACAGTGGGCCTTCTGTGCCCACATGAACAAGGTGATGGGAGATCGGGGCAAGGGAATTCATGCTTTGGTAAGAGAGATGGGTGCTGCAGTTGCAGCTGACCCTAAGTGAGAACTTTCACTATCACTTGTACAAAAGGTGCAAGGAATCAACTCTGAAAGCCAATGAGAACTGCTTGATGAAGGTAAAGAAGCTCCTGAACTGAAGTATGTTGTTGAGCTGAGGATGATCTGATTCTTCTCAGATGAAAAGAACTTCTGCCAGGACCAGTTGCACAACCAGAACAACAGGTAGCTTGCCTACATTCCATGTGATGTCTCATGTATTATGAAAACCAAGTTCTCCCAAATTGTGACGACCTATGGGCGTGTCTCCAGTGACAGTGACATAATGTCATTCCCCATCTTAGAACAGGGCCTTAAGCTCAATTCAAACAGCTATGTGAAGCTGCTGGAAGGGCATATGTTTGGCAACAGGATTTGGCACCTTGTCATATCTCTGGAAAGAGTTATAAGTGGTTGTCAGAGAATTTCTATGACTTCATCAACCCCAATTTCTGGCCTCCTAATTCTTCCAAATGTAATCCAATGGGTTATTACATATGGGGTACAATTGAGACTGACACCAACCATACAGCCTGCAACACCAAGGCCAAGCTGGTGGCCAAGATCAAGGTGGTGCTGAAAGATCTTTCCAAGGACAGTGAGGAACAGATATGCCAGGTTCCATAGCCATTTTAAGGCTGTGGTGGAAGCTGAGGGTGTCTACTTTAAGTAAATTGTAATCTCCCAGCCACAACCTACTTGGAATTGTTTGATTTTTAAAAAATACTTTTATTTTTAGATGGGAGATAGCGTTTTCTTTTCCTTTTATGAAGGCTACAAATATTTATATACAAATTAAATTCCCACACATTTTCTTTCCATGTAAATTTTATCTCTTGTTCCTTAGGTTTTAGCATTAACTTGGGAAAGTAAGAAAGCATTGCAAGATTTGTGTAGTTCACCAAAATATAGAACTGTACATGTACTTTTTGATATTCAGATGTTTATATATTCTTCAGAGTTGAAAGTTCAAATTTTCTTAACTTCATCACATAGCTGGCTTACAAAGTCAGTGCAATCAGGATACATACATATATTCAACAGATAAATAATAAAATTAATTAAATCATATAGTAAGGGCTCAGATGTTGGTTACTGTGGGAAAATTAATAATTAGAATAGAGAGGAGAAATATTGCCAAGATCCAAAAAGCCATAGGATGTGCTAATATTGAACTGAGGCTTGAAAGTAAACCAATTAAGTGGGCACACATATGGCTGTGTGGTTGTGCCTGCTTTGTAACCACATGAATCCAGATTCAATCCCACTGCATAGAATCTTAGGCTGATCAATGCTTAGTGAAGTTAGCAGAAGGAAAGATTGCACACACACACATGTATACAAATACCCAAAAGTAACTTGTTTTAGTTGTTGCTTTATTGCTCTGTCTACTTGTGTATATTTTCCAACAAAATACCTTGTGGTAACACTATATAAATAAATGTCTAGGACTATGGATTATGTGAACAGTATTCATAACTTTAGTTTGGATGTTGCTTAACCCTTTTGATACCAACTTGCCCTGGACCCCCTGTATTAATGTGATCTAAATTTAAACTTTCCATCAATATTTCACATTAATTTATGTTTCAAACTCCAGCTTAATAATGGTGTTATTTTATTAAATTCTTCATCATCATTGTTTAATGTCCGTTTTCCATGCTGGCATGGGTTGGACAGTTTGACTGAGGTCTGGAGAGCCAACGGCTGCACAAGGCTCCAATCTGATCTGGCAATGGTTCTACAGCTTGATGCCCTTCCTAACGCCAACCACTCCGAACGTGCAGTGGGTGCTTTTTATATGCCACCGGCACAAGAGCCAGTCAGGTGGGCCTGGCATTGATCACGTTCGGATAGTGCTTTTTACGTGCCACTGGCATGGGGGGTGGCAGTCAGGGGTTAGAGCAGAATGTAATATTGGTCACTTTACAAGTGTCTTTTCCTTCTACATTATCCCTTTCTTTCTTTTCTTTTTAATTATGAAACTAATAAAAGTAAAATCACATCCTTTATAACTTCCAGAATAACATTTTAAGTGATCAAATTTGTTGATCACTATTTTTAAATTTCTCAGACCACAAGAAACCACTCTCTTAACTAGCAGACCATTTTCGTCTTAATTGCTGTACGTCTGCTCTAAATACTGCCAATAATGATGATTGTCCTTGAAAATCTAAATTTAAACTTAATAGAAGAAATTGCTTTTCACAGGGAACATTTTTCATTCTCAAGAGACTATTAGCATGATATTTAGTATATAAATTTCAGCCACATATTTTCATAAATTTTAATAATCTTATTCATATATTTCTTAATATTTATTATGTTATTTTTTGAAAGTAAATTAATTAAATTTTGTAGTTTTTCTTTTAAATATAAATCTAATGTACAAAGACCTAAATCCTGGAATGTATATAATTGCTATGTATGGAATTTCTGTGTCTTATCATATATATCATTACAGAAATGTCAGTGGAGTCATTAACAATAATTAAATCATGTTTCAGCTGGTTTATAAAATTAACTCTATTGTAAAGAAAAAAAGTATTTCTTATAATATTTAAGAGCAGCACAACACATTAATGTTTCAAATGTCAGGGTTTTGTAAATTCACTTGTCATTCAAGATAATATGTTGTTTTTAAATAGGTACAAGGTTCTTTTAGTAGAAAATTGTTTATTATATGATAACTAGATATAGCACCTGACTTGATAAAAAGTCAGGCCATTACCATCTATAATAACAGTTTGTTAAAAAAAAAAAAAAGACAGACAAAACAAAGCAAAAAAGTATGCAGATCCTTTAAGTTCAAGTTACAGTCAATTGAATGGCCACTACATTTTAGTAAAAGCCACTTTAAATAAACCCAATCACATACAAGAATCTCATATCACCTGGAAACAAATTGGGTTTCAGTCCTTTTGTTATCTGAGAACTGGATCTGTCACCATTTGTTATGTGTATCCCTGTATCAGTTGTCAAGTCTCAATCTTTATTAATAGTCTAGAATGTCATTATAAACTTCAGTTGTAAAGTTTGTATTTTGTTCACTATCACTATCTATGTCAGTGTTTATTTGATCTGCATGAGCTAAATCTATTTTGTCCACCCTTTAGTATTACAGCTGTACCATATTCTGCTGCTCGAGAAGACCCTGCCCACCACAACGGAATTGAGAACCTAAAAACTAAGCTAACACATAAAAACAACTGACACTGGTGTCTCATAAAAAGCACCCAGTACACTCTGTGAAGTGGTTGCCTTTAGGAAGAGCATCCAGCCAGAGAAACCAAATCAAAATAGATGATGGAACCTGGTGCACACCTCGCCCTTGCCAGTTCCTATTAAGCTGTCCAACCCATGCCAGCATGAAAAGTGGACGTTAAATGATGATGATGGTTATATTCGAAATCTAGTTTATTGCAGCTCGCAATTCCTTTTGCAGCGGTACCAAATTAGGTAGACCACCTGTGCAACAATGTCATGTCTCATGGGAATGTAGTATCTTACAGATATTTTTGGACAACTACTGATATGATATAACACTTTCTATCACAACATGGAAGTTTAGAGGCATTCTTACCATTTTGTCAATCAGGTATTTAGTAAACCTCTCTTGTTCTTGTATACCATAGGCATAATCATCTAGGTGAGATGTGAACTTCTCACAAGTCCAGAAAAGGTTGCTATTTCTGGCTTTCTCTAACTTGTGGTATGACGTGTGTGTGTGTGTACTATATGTTCACGTCCACTATCCAACAAGTGGTGTCATTTGTTTGCTATTTTCCATGAAAATATACCCGGCTATTGAGTGGTTCATGCTCAAAAGACAAGGGGAAGCAGATGAGAGCTGCTAACAAAAAATATTGAGTTGTAGAAAAATTTCCACAACAAATTTCATCTGACCTTTGTAAACAGGGAAATGTGAACTTAAAATGATATTTCACACTGATTACTGCAGTGTTTTTTGAGGCCAATTCCATAAATACTTGCAGAATAATTCTTTTAATTTCTTCAACCTGTAGTAATAGATTTACATACTTTCTCAGTGATTATTTCTCCAGATTTCAACTTTTCCCAATGTAGGATATTTAAATGGTGCATGTTTATATTCACAAAAGCACCATTTAGGATCAAACTTCTACTTATTACTACCAATATGTGATAGTATGATCAAGATCTTTGTCGCTGTCTTGCTTGTTTCATTCAAATAAAATTTAGAAAACATTTAAAGCAGCTGTTGAATGAATTCAATGCATGTATGGAGATATTCTGAGGCTTTCTTCACATGAGGCTCACATAGTTGTATGGAGTCTATAAGACTCATTTAAATCATGTCTTCTGCACTATTTAGTCCTTTAGTTTCAATTTTATCAAATTCATCAAAATCAGGTTGATCCGTGTAATCATTGAGAACAATCTTAGATTCAGTCAGATTTTGGTGCTCTATGATAGGAATCAGACTCTTTCAGCATTTATTAATTTCTTTGGGATACAAGCAGATTTTAAATTGATAAAACTTTCAAGTTTCAGAGGTTTTGTTGTTACCAAAACAATATGGCTTTCATACCTTTAATAGATAAAAACAAACATTTTATTAAATCATTAGTGTCCAGATGTTTCATTCTTGCTGTAGAACATTGCAGAAGTAAACAAAATCTGCTGTATCCAGTTCATCAAATACAAGTTTGTTATTATTGTTTAGGTTGGTGTCTACAGTGTTTATCCAAATACACCCCTGTTTCCAAGGTATCCTTTTACATCTAGAATGTTTATTCAAATGATGGCTCAAATTATTACATCAAACCTTAAATAGATTCATGTCAACAGGCAAACGTGGAAAAGCATCATAAATTGGACAATGTATGATGAATATAGAGGAAAAATTGTTTGGAAGTGACTAAACCGATACTGAGAAATATATTAAAAGATTAAAATTATTGATTTAAATCAAATGTTTCTTATGCAAGATGGTATATTTTAGCAATACATTTGGATGATTTGAACTTAATATATAATTAGTAAATATTTAATCAACTTGTGAAAATAGCAGCCAAATCTCTCTCAAACTGTAACAGTCTAGGTTATATTGAATTATGAGGTCCTAGATACACTATAACTGAATAAAAGACGAGGTGGTCATGGCTGGAGCATCTCTGATTATAAGATGGCTGTATCAGGACTAGTTTAAGATTACATGAAAAACAATCCCAGAAGGATTAAATACAAAGTCAATCTTTACAGGATTTGAAGTCAGAAGAAAGAAGGATAAAACTAGGTACTACAAAGCACTATCATTTTAAGAAGACAATAAGTGTACAATCTCAAAATTAGTGGCTTGCAATTTAGAATTACACAAATATCAGTCATTCATTCAAGCTTTAAGATTAAATTCTCCACATCAATAGAGAGAATTGGCACATTTTCCTTGCTTCAAGGAAGAAATAGAGACAGAGGTACAAAAAAAAAAAAAAAAAGAAGTTCAAAATCCCTCTAAGATCTTCAGAACCTGACGGAGAATAAAAGTACACGTAATAGATTCCAAAGTTTACTAAATCAGTGCCAGCCTGTTTGGTACATCTCAAACAGTCATCATGTACAATCACTGACTTTACACAATGCCTTGTCATTTCTTTCACTAAGACAATATTTCTGAACAGTAGCACTTTGTAGCACAATAATATACTATAATGGTGAATCTTGTTTAGAGCTTAACATGTTGGTTAAAGAGAGAGCTATGTTCCATGAACAGTTGTAAGGTTGTGACAAATTTGATAGTCGTACGTGCATTTAATGTTCACTGGTTGAATCAACGGGGTGACAAGATATAACATAATATTTTAATGTACAAAGAAAAATAAGCAGTGAAACATTCAAAAATATACTGCAAGTTAATGGTGAGAAAAGATGGAATTTTTCCGTAGCTTTTTTTTTTTTATTATTCATCATATAGAAATTTATTTTGATAACTTTGCATAAATTATACTACTACTACTACTACTACAGATACACACACACACACACATATATATACATATATATATATATATATATATATATATATATATATATAAAGGAAAGAAATAGAAAGAAAAGTGAACCTTACAATATTTTGATAATTTATCTGGCAGACCTTTAAGATAAGCTTTGATATTCTGTATGATGTTACGTAGTAAAATAATAAATGTAAAATTGGCTACAAGGAAACATTGTATAGAAATAATGAATTACGAAAAATAGATCTAAAGCTAAATGATCATTTCTAAAATATTGGAGTAGATTTCTATATTATAAACAACGACTGGCCAGTTATAATAAACATACTGATAAAATAATGTCCAATAGTAAAACAGAATGACGGAACTGATAAAATGTAGAGTGTGAGAGAGAGAGGATATTATGATATATATACAGACTGATAAAATAGTGTCCAGTGGTAGAATACAGAATGATGGAACTATTTAAAAGTAGAGAATATATAATGGAGAGGATGTTTTGATGGCTGCTAGTATTGATTTCACCAATCTCAACAAAATAAAATATAACTCATCCACGCAATAACAGCAATAAAGTAAAATAATAACCTCTCTGAGGCACGCACAAATACATACATTATATGCATGTATGCCTATGTATGCAAATATGAAATAATATTGAGAGAGAGCACAAAGAAGATATTATTTTCTTAGTTACAAAATATTTTTATGAAACAATCCTTTTTACATTAATAATAATGTTATTATATAATTAGCAATACATTAGGAGAGCAATGCGTGTTTGTTTTGGCTGTTTAATGTACACTGCAGTATCTAATTGAGACTTGCTGAAAAACCAAATACTGTTTATTGAAATAAACTAAACAGAAAATTTGACATCTTTCAATTAGCAAAACATTACTATCAAAGATATCAGCCTTCTCCTTCGACTGTCAAAACACGAAGCTCATTTATATAACGCACAGCTCACTATATATATACATATACCCCAGTCACACAAGCACGAAGGCAGAATAAAACAGGATATATATACATACACACGAGCTATATTATAAGTTAAATATAGATTCTTTACAAAAACCGTCACGATCGACTTTTCAACGAAAATCACAACCAGCACTGTTCTATAAAAAGAGACAGACGGAAGGATTGCAATAATTCATAACACCATATATATATATATATATATATATATATATATATATGGTCGATCTAATCGACAACCCGTCTCCATAAATTGAAGGCGTTGTCCCAGAATCATTAGCGCGTTGGGCAAAACGCTTAGCGGCATTTCTTCGGGCTTTGCATTCGGAGTTCAAATTCCACCGAGGTCGACTTTGCCTTTCATTCTTTCGAGATCAATAAAGCAAAATTGCTGGCCTTGTGCCAAAATTTGAAGCAATTATCATTATTATTGCCTTTCATCTTTTCAGGGTCGATGAAATAAGTACCAGTTAAGCACTGAACCCCGCTCCCCAAATTTCAGGCCTTGTGCCTATAGTAGGAAGGATTATCGTTATTAGGATAATGAATTGGCTGAATCACTAGTGTCTGACCAAAAGCTTTGCGGTATTTCTGACTCTTTACGTTCCGGGTTCAATTCCCGCTGAGGTCCATTTTGCCTTTTATTCTTTCGGGGTCGATCAAAATAAGTACCAGTTTAACATTGGGGTCAATGTAATCGACTAGTCCCCTCCCTTGAAAAAATTCAGTCCTTGTGCCTATAGTAAAGGATTATTATTATTGAATTGATTTCAGGAAAATGGCTGGTCACTTCATGGAAACATTATAATATAGCAACAGTTGAGAGCCAATTCTTACTTAAATAATTAGGTACATTAGTGTTTTAACACAAAATCTATAGAATGCCATTGAAAAAAAAAAAAAAAGAAAAGAAATTAAAGAGATCGAGATATTATTTACCAGACAGACAGTACAAACAGCAACAAAATGCAAACGAAATACAAAAATGCAGGCTTGTTAGTTCCAGACATTTAAAAACAACGCAATATACACATACATTATATATATATATATATATATATATATATATATACGCAGCAGGCAAGGTAATTATTAAAATGTCATTTTGAACAGCTAACACAGATCTGACGGAAGCAAAAAAAAAAAAAAAAGAAAAAGAAAAAAAAAAACCTACATTTGGAATTCGAAGGAAAAACTGAAGGAGGAAGGATTTGAGAATATAAGAAAATTATATGTAAAATACTTTTAAAGAATTAATGCGGCAACAATTTTAGATGTAGATTATTGATGTCTACTGTTTTTGTTACTGCCATTTGTTTTCCCTGATTGCATGCATAGGAAGAACATGAATGAGTATATACACACCCGTATATGTGTGTATACAGACAAGAGAGCAACGTAGAGGGAGGCGTGCTGCTCGTTTAGTGTGGAGCTGTTTACATAATATATGAAAACAAATAATATTGATAGAGCAAATAACATGGATGCTGAGTAGAAAAAGACTACTAAATGTACATCCTCTCTCTCTCTCTGTCATATCATATAGTTATATATATGCAAGATACACACACATTTATAAATGTCTCAGATATTCAACACTGCCTTGGCTTTGTTGTCTCGTTTTATTGAACATAATAAACACACACACACGTGTGTGTGAATATATATAATCTCACACTCGTTGAGGTTTACGTTATATATATATATATATATTTATATATATTTTTAAAGAAAACTAAATGGTTTATATACGTGCTGTTAAATGAGGTCAAATAAACGCCATTGGTGAATTAAACCAAAACAGAAAGCTTCTATAAACATCAACAACCATCTCCATGTTGTCTCCTATGTACATTGCTTATTTTAAATCTACCAAAATTAAATCTGACTTACCAACGACTCATTCAGAATATCAGGCTGTTCTTCGTCTGCTTTGGGCTTTTTGCCTATCGGCTGGAATTTATAGATAGTCATATTTGTCGGAGAAGTTCTGTCTTTTTTGTTGTTTTTCTTTTTTTGGAAGAGAAGAAAGGACAGAGCTAATGATTAGACACCGCTGCTGTAGTCTCACACAACATACACACACACAATAGAGTCACGACGTCATCGGAACATTTCCGTGAAACTTCGTAACACTTCGGACAACTACGTCAATACCTCCTCCCCTCTTTCCGCTTTCATGTTACATATATGCTTCTTATCTTTTTTTTTCTTCTTTTTCACATCTTTGTTAATATCTCATAAACAATATTAAATTGACCCTCACAGCTAATTTCGTTTTGTTTTACGGGTTCAGCTGATGACATGTCTATTAGATGATGCTGGTAAATGGGTACTTTAGCTATTTCAGTGCCTCAGCCTTACTCTCACCCGCGGAAATGGTATGAATGTTTTGGGTTACCTTACAGTTTATTAAAAGTCGTCCCTGCTGTTAATAAGGGAGAGAATGTGTATGTCTTTTTGACTAAATTACTATTGTCCACCTCTATATATACTGCTCTATTAAAGAAATCCTACGCTCCGTTAATTCTTTTTCTAATCCTCCTCTGCTTAACATCAGGCAATTTGCTTCTTGTATTTCGTCAGTCAAACTGCCGAAAACAGCCGTATCATCTTCAGACTACACCCTATTACCTTTCAAAGAAATGACACACTAAATAATGTAGTTAGGGACACATTCATGAACAATATAGTGGTCCTGAAAGCAATTCGTCATAATTAGTTTGTTCGCTTCCCTTAATAAGCCATACTATATATAATACTGTATAAAAGCCACATCCCTCTACACTTTACGCTGAACACTTTTGCTCTCTAGTATTTCCTTAGGAACTGCAGTCCCATCGAACTCTCTTTCTGCAGACCTCCAGCTAATGATGCTGAAACACCAACATCGATCTCAGTTGTCAGGGTACTAACTGCACTTCCTCAAGCAAATCAACAACAACAACAAAAAGAAAGAAACATGTTAATATTATGTAAACGAAATAAATGAAATTAATAAATCGAATGGAAGTTAAACAATTGGAATACTCCAATTGGCAAAATTAAATGAATAAAAGTTAACAAAATCTAATAGTTGTAAGTTTTGAACTTCCACGATTCGAATAGGACCTTGGTTGACAGCAACAGCTATAGAGTAAGCTACAGTTAGAGAACGCAGTATGATCTTCAACTAAGTGTACCCTGTATAAAAGGATCAGTGATTCACGCCTAAGATGTTGAACTGATTACTTCTATGCAACTTGTAGCTCGATGAGGGCAGATTAAGGACCACACAGCAAAATGAAACAAGCTTCTGAAATTACTGTCATCCAGTTTCTTTTTCTCTCTTGTACTTTATTTCTTTGTCATTTTCTATCGTTATTGTAAATTGATTACACACGCTCACATTGTATATATATATATATTAAAAATGGGGAAGACCAGTTTATGGGATTACCTTAGGTTTCCCGTCCATAAAGGATCTTTATGGCCGGGAAACCTAAGGTAATCCCATAAACCGGCCTTCCCCATTTTTAATGTACACTGTTCTATATCTAAGAGTGTGCTTCTTTCGGATTTATGTTTTTTTTTACAGACGATATATACATACACACACACACACACACACACACACACACACACATATATATATATATTATATATATATATATATATATATATATATATATATATATATATATATACATATTCCACTCGTGCGGTACCTTACAACTTTACTTTGTTATATATATATATATATAATATATTTATATGTATGTACAAAAGCATATCCATACATAATGCATGTATAGATAGATGTTGAATTATATAAACATGTTCAACAAAGCCATTTATCCAAGGACAAGTATTTAATTAAGAAAGATGTTTTTTTTATAAAAATAATGTCTTCTTTATCATATTTCCTATCAAATGTCCCCCCCCCCCAACAGATTAAATTATTTTAAAACAGACAATACTACAAATAAGCTCTTGAAATACGATGAGAGACAAAAAAAGATAATACAATATAGACACCAAAGTGGAGCAACGATTAATACTATAATATTCTTTAGATAAGGAGGTCTGTGGTAATTATCTAAAAGGAAAGTAATATAAAACTATTGCGCATGAATAAATAACTTCGTTAAATTTACAACGTATCTAAGTTCACGTAACTAGGTCGAGACAGTCTGTGTAGGATTATTAGATAAAATATTTCCAAACAAACACCAAATATTTGTTTCTGAGTGAAGTACATTATCTCTTTGTCATGGGAATGTGCACGGAATTGTTTCAATAGAGCAATTAGGTCTGTTAAAAGACCTATCCCTCTATGACCCTACCGTCCTTTCTTCTGAAATAGTCTACTCCGGACAACACTGTCCATTATGTTATTTCATTAAACGATAAGGTGTGGTTTCAGGAATATTTGGCTGTTATTTCCAGCAGGTAGAGTTATTTGTTTCGCTGGAGAGCATCCAGCAAATAGCTAACTCCATCCACCAGAGTATTAAAGTTACAATAGACTACCCTACTAAACACCCTAACCATAGATTACCTGTATTAGATACTGAACTCTGGCTAGAAACTAAGAACAATAAAACCAGAATCCTCCATTCACACTATACAAAACCTATGGCCTCCAAATACCTGATCCACCGGAACTCGGCTATTGCGGACAATGCCAAATTCAACATATTGATGGCAGACCTCGTCAGAGTAATGCGAAATGTCTCCTACATGTGCGACCCTACAGAATTAAAGAGACATATACAACATTTCGTCCACCGCATGCAGTTCTCAGGTTACAGCCATAAAGAAAGGATCAGGGTATACAAAGGAGCTATGAAGAAGTTTGAAACAATCAAAAGCAACGATAGGAATGGGATTTGCCCACTCTATAGGAGCAAATCATGGAACACCATAGAAAGGACTAAGAAGAAAATAGGGAAGGCAAGCTCATGGTACGATAGCCACAAGTACCAGAGCGTCATGTTCGTCGACACCACCCCTAGAGGCGAACTGGCGTACCGCTTTAGAAGGGCCCTAGACAAACTTAAGCTAAGAATTAAGGTTGTTGAAAGGCCAGGCAACCCTATTAAATCCCTTATCAGTAGAACATACCCTTTCAGTAGAACCCCCTGCACTGATAGGAACTGTATCGTATGTAGATTTAGCTCACAAACGAACTGCAAAACCAGAAATGTGGTCTATAGTATAAGATGTACAGAGGGACGATGCAGAAATAAGACAATGACATATGTAGGCGAAACAGCAAGGAGTATAGGGGAGCGGGCAAACGAACATTGGAGGGAACTTAAGGAAGGGAAGAACTCATCAGTTCTGTACCAGCACGCTGAGCAAGAACATAGAGGCTCAATCAACAACATAGAAATTAAAATCTTATCTACACATAGCAGTGATGCAGCACTTAACTGAAGCTACACACATAATAGAAGAGAAACCTAGCCTGAATAGGAAACTAGAATGGAACACTAACACACACCACTAACAAACCACAAACCACATGTGACATGTTACCCATAAACCAATAATAATATGAACAAAATATAATACAATACATAGATAAACAAATAGAATTAAATACTACATACGTTAACAAAATTTAATTAACCACAAAAAAAAACAGTAGATAAAAAAACAAAAAAAACAAACACACATGAACAAATAAATAAATAAGAACAAATACAAATGAACACGTATTAACAGAGAATATAGGTGATACAGACACTCCCCATACACACATGCACTTACAAAAGACACAGACACATTGAAGGACACGCATGCGTAGACACAAACAATAGGAATACAAAATACAAAATGGCTGATAGTTAGCAAGGTGAGACACACATAAGAAAGAAGGAAACAAAGGACCACTGATGATGTCACAGAAGTGTGACGAAAGAACTCTAGCCGAAATAAGATTAAGATTAATGTAATATAAAGCTGAAGCAAATTAACACCAAATATACAGTGCGTGTGTTTTTATTAAACTGGCAATATGACCATCCCCAAGTACAACAACATCTGTTTCAACACACGATTTCACATCAAAAATCTTGCAAAACAAATATATATATATATTTATATATATATATCATCAACATTATTTTACTCCTACTTTCTATGTTGTACACACAAACATAGAAACAGAACTGAATATTTATATGATTTTATCATAGCTGAGAATCTACATTTGTTTTCACATGATCTCTAATTATATTCAAATTTCACTCACTTAGCTGACGGAAATGAAATTATATAGGCAATGTAGTTATATAGTTTTCAGTTCAGTCACATTTCATGGCACCTGGGGAGTGTCTTTTACTATATCCTTGGGCCAATCAAAGCTTTGTGAGTAGATTTGGCAGACAGAAATTGAAGGAATCTTCACTTACGTATGCATGTTTACATTTTCTCTTCTTAATTTAGAATTAATTTTCACCAACCACTTGTTTGCTAGCAAGATTGTAAAGGAAAGCATCTTGTTTCATTGATCATCTTTTAAAAGGTCTTGTAGATTTTTATTGTTCCAGATAACGCGATCATTTATAGTGTATGAGTTAAGGAATTGCATTCTCTCCCCAAAACCCAAGTTCAGCCATACTTGGGTTGATATGTATCCTATTGCTCTTATAATACACTTAAGTTGTATCTTGGGTACTGGATTTGAAAACTTCTTATCAATAATCCTTTCTCTCTTCTGTATTTTCTGATCACAGTAGTGTTCAGATGGCAACTGATTTTCACAACACTATCATGGTGAATGTTTTAATTTTTAAGGTCCACCACTATTCTTTTGATCCAACATTGTTGGTGTTTTCTTCTTTTTTTGTGTTCTGTCCCAGACTGTTCTGGCTACTGCATTTAGAAGACATTCTTTTGCAGTTGGCAATAATGTAGTTGTTGTCTTCAGTTGCACATCCTACACTTGTTGTCTGTCAATATTTTCTACCTTTTATGCTGCAAGTAATTAGTGGGGATCCCTTGTTATTAAATTACATGGAGGTAGCTTTCAACATAAGGTATCATAAACTTGAGAGTACTCCATGTCAAGCTTTTGATATGATTTATTCTCTTTATGGCTTGCATGTTTTGTGCCTAATACCCATGCACTTTCTTCTTAAGGAATTGATCCATTTTTGTTGTTGTTGTTCTGATGAAAGAAAACTTAAGAGTGCTCTTTGGGAGGAGATATACATCAGCTCTTAGTTCATGCCTCTCCATAAGTTCATTAGCTATCCTAATGATGTTGTTTTCATGGTTGCAAGTTTGAGCAAGATAGTTACTGGCCTCTTTCATCTGCTGCAGATATTACTTCAGTGACACAATATGTATTCTATATGGAATCAATACAGATTTGAGACCACAGCCACCATCCTAGTGTGGGATCTCAAGCAAACAATCTATTTAGTTATATTTCAGGATGGTCATTTAGTTTTTTTAATTTTCTTGCCAAATAAACACACACTATATATTTGTTCTTCACTTCAAATTTATTATTGTTCTTATTTTAAGCCCTTTGTCCTGAAACCTTTTGTCACACATCCTGTGATCTCTTCAATGACTCTTCATCCTATGTGTCTCTTCCTGTTCTGTTTAGTCCATTCTGTCTTTCTGTGTTTATTTGACAAGAAAAAAAAAATGACCATCCTGAAATATAACAATATTTGTTTCAATACACGATTTCACATAAAGAATTTTGCAAAATAAGTACATAAAAAAAAAAATCTATTTAGTATTTTCCATTTATACTCTGCAGATTTATATTTTAATTTCTTAGTATGTGTGTGTGTGTGCTTGTGTGTGTGTGTGTGTGTGTGTGTGTGTTTGTGTGTGTGTATGTAGGTTTGTGTGCATATGTGTGTGTGCATGTGAATGCATATGCTGATGTGTCTCCTTGTTTTAACACTGTGCAATAGTTGTATCATTGTCATACAAGCAGTGGTCGGTCATTCCCAATCTTCCATGAAATGTGTCCAGCCCTGAAGATGGACTTAAAAACAAAGTGATGAGGTGGTGACAGAAAGAGCATAGAGAAGAAACTGCTTCAGTGAACTCCATGCAATCATGGTAAGGTGGACATTAAAATGATGATGATGTGGAGGGGGAAGAGGAAGATAGCACAGCCAGTAACAATTTTATCTCCCACATGAAGACTATTGCTCCAACTGATACGGGCATATTTGCAGAAGCTTGATGGAAATGGCATAAATTCATTTACAACTTATCCCCAAGTAAGTTACCTTAGCACTTTTCCATATTTTGAAAATACACACACACACACACACACACATATACATACATACATACATGTGTATGTATATACATATGTATATATATATATATATATATATATATATATATATATATATATATATATATATATATATATATATATACATTTAGTGTTTTGTCGGGGGAGAGTCATTCTCTTTTAGTGCCTTATAATTTAACACACTCACCGGTGAAAAGGTTGCAAGATGCAACGAAAATTTTAGAAAAATAAAGAAGGAAATAAACGGAAATTTTACCAGTGAGTGTGTTAAATTATAAGGCACTAAAAGAGAATGACTCTCCCCAGACACAACAGTATATGCTTCAACACACAAACTCACATAAAGAATCTTGTAAACCAAATCCAAAAATGAAGTATAATATACATGTATACGTGCATACACACATACATTCTCATGCCTCCCCAAATGTAACTGGGTCAACAGAGACAAGTGTAGAACATATTTAACTTAGAAATATCCTGGAACCAGAGTTTGCAGAAAACTTTTCTACTTTTTTGAAACTGTTGTGAAGTGACAAACCATTCTTAAGATTAAGAAAAATTCTCACAACACTAAGGTTGAAAGTTATTGGTGATGTCATTGGAGAGCAAATGGAATCATTTGATGTTAATTACTGGAATATTAATACCCTCACATATACAGCTGCTATCACTCTTCTAGAATACCTAGGAGAAATCTACAGTATACATGGTAAAGAAACTACTAAACAGAAGCAACTTAGATGGAAAACAAAACCTGAAGAAAACATCAACAATCTGTGCCACCATATTAGATGGTTAACCATGATAATAAAATGTAAGAGGTATAATAAGTTTACACATTGTCAATTACATCTTATGAATAAATTAACAAAAGTCTATGGTGACTCTTCACACCAAGCTCTTGAGAGAAGGTTAATTACTCTAAAATAGTGGTTCTCAACCCTTTTATTGAAATGAGTTTTCCCACAGACCCCTTTTAATATGTTTATCCTTATGTGTGTGTCCCCTGTTGTTATGTCCTGTTAATTGCATTTGTATTTGTGTAACATTTCTCTGAGGTTTTTTTTTTTCCATCCTTGTTTTCATATACATTTGCTGCTTTTTTCCAAGGAATCTAATGCTCTTAGCTTAGTTTTTCCTTGGGGCTGGCCAGATTGGAGCAATCTCAAGTATAACCAGCCGAAATTGCAAAGATAATCTAGAACTCAACTGAGGAAAGAAAACTCTGAATGACCTGTCCTTGTTTTCTTTGTATTGTCTGTCTGGATGTTTTGTTGTCCCCTTTTTTGTATCACCTAACTGTCTGGGTGTTTTGCATTCTTGTCCCATTTTTGTATTTTATATCATCATCATCATCATCATCGTTTAACGTCCGCTTTCCATGCTAGCATGGGTTGGACGATTTGACTGAGGACTGGTGAAACCGGATGGCAACACCAGGCTCCAATCTAAATTTGGCAGAGTTTCTACAGCTGGATGCCCTTCCTAACGCCAACCACCCAGAGAGTGTAGTAGGTGCTTTTACGCGTCACCTGCACGAAGGCCAGTCAGGCAATACTGGCAACGGCCACGCTCAAAATGGTGTCTTTTATGTGCCACCCGCACAAGCCAGTCCAGGGGCACTGGCAACGATCTCGCTCGAAAATCCTACGGGAGCCAGTCAGGCGGTACTGGCAACGGCCACGCTCAAAATGGTGCATCTTATGTGCCACCTGCACAAGAGCCAGTCCAGGGGCACTGGCAACGATCTTACTTGGCTTGCCGGGTCTTCTCACGCACAGCACACTTCCAAAGGTCTCTGTCAGTAGTCATCGCCTCAGTGAGGCCCAATGTACGAAGGTCTTTTATATATATATATAAATGATTTCTAGACAAAGACAGAGGCAAACAGAGTCTCAGCAAAATGAAACCTTTGGTGAGCATCAAGAAAGATAGGAGCAAGATATATTTCACCATATAGTTGCAAGAAGAAATGAGTCTAAAGAAGAGAGACAACAGCCTTTGATGGCTAATAGAAACAGGTATCAAAATTTAAGACAATGTGAGATTCAAAATGCTAAACGTTCTGCATAACTGTATGACAAAAATGACCCATGTAACAAAGCTGCAGTTGGAGAAATGACCAAACTTTGTCAGTGTGGTGTAAAGAAATTTACTGGAGAACCACCAGGAATGTGCTGTGGAAATGGAAAGGTTACACTGGATCTGCCTTAGTTATTTCAAGAACTGTTCGCTGGGGAAAGTCAATTCAGCAAACACTTTTTGTCAAGGCTCAAGGAGTACAACTCTCTGTTTGCAGTGACCAGCTTTGATCATAAAGATGCATCTGTACCAGATTGGAATCCATCTGTAAGAATTCAAGGTCAAATTTACCATCAACTTTGGGAAAATAAGTATGCTAAGGGAAGATATGCCCAGTGTTTTAATGCACCAACAAGGGCTGAAGTTGGAATTTTCATGTCAAGTGAGCCTACAGATGATAGAGATATTGTTCTTCAGTTGAAACAAGGTGGATTGAGAATTTCAGAGTTACATCAAGCCTCTGATCCTTTGATGTATCCATTGTTTTTTCCATATGGAACAGATGGCTACCACATATATTTGCAAGGGAGAAATTACCACCAAGGAAAGGTGAAATATCGCGATTGGAGGATTTCCTGACTCACCAAATATGTTACTTAATCCCAAACAATGCTGGGTATGCCTGCTAGTACGTAAATAAATATGCATACATCATTTTTGTATGTATGTGTGCATGTGTGTGTGTGTATGTGTGAGAGAGAGAGAGAGAGAAGTCATATATATATATATATACACAAATACACATACATATATATTATATATATATATATATATCATCATCGTTTAACGTCCGCTTTCCATGCTAGCATGGGTTGGACGATTTGACTGAGGACTGGTGAACCAGATGGCTACACCAGGCTCCAATCTGATTTGGCAGAGTTTCTACAGCTGGATGCCCTACAAACTCTGCCAAATCAGATTGGTGCCTGGTGTAGCCATCTGGCTTCACCAGTCCTCAGTCAAATCATCCAACCCACACTAGCATGGAAAGCGGATGTTAAACGACGACGATGATGATGATGATGATAGATATATATATATAATATATATGTATATGTATTTGTGTGTGTATGTGTGTGTGTGTGTCTTTGTGTCTGTGTTTATGTCCCTATAACTTAGTGGTTTGGCAAAAAAGACCGATAGAATAAATATCAGGCTTAAAAAATAAGTCCTGGGGTCGATTTGTTCAACTAAAAAACCCCTTCAAAATGGTGCTCCAGCATGGCTGAAGTCAAATGACTGAAACAAGTAAAAGAATATATAAATATATATATATATATATATATATATATATATATACACACACACACATATGTATGTATGTATATAGATATAGATATGAATATAGAGAGAAAGATAGGACCCTTCTGGTGTTCTGGGGGTGTGATAATCTCTTTAGTGTTATTGGCCCATGATAAAATGTATGCAGTACACTATAAAAGTGTTGGTAACAGCAAGGGCATCCTCCAGCTGTAGAAAGTATGCCAAGTATACCAAAAATGTATCCTACAAGGGAGTCACAGTTCTCTGACCCATTTAGGAGACTGGTAACTCTAAATAAGGACTCAAATTATGATAATTTGTCTAACCCATCCCAACATGGAAAGTCAATTAAAATAATGAAAATGACATGTATTGACTATGCACTTGTAAAACAAGTAAACAAGAGAAAAAGAAAATGATGTATTATAAAGAAGTTGTAAAATAAAATTAATTCAATGTATTCATATAAACTTTTTTTTTATTTTTCAGTGTAAAGTATTTCCATGAAAATATCAGTAACAGAAAAGCAAACGGTGTCTTTTGTAAATGTATCACTGAATAAGACAGTTGTTGAACTTTTTACATCTGCTATTAATATACTCAACACTGAATTAAAAAGTTAACTAGAAGTAATTATGTGGTTAGTGAATAAACAATATTAGGAACTGGCTACTTTTACTTCAGATATTTCAACAAATATGCAAGAGAATTCTAAACATGTTTTGGTTTTATTCAAGCCTTATTTTCAAAGCATTGATTTCACTGTACTAGTAAAGGTATGTGACTAAGTGGTTATGGTGTTTGGCTCATGATCACAAGGTTGTGGATTCAGTTTTTGGTATGGGTTGCGTGTTGTGTCCTTGAACAATGCATTTCGGTTCACATTACTCCAGTCTGCTCATCTTTGGAGACAGTATTCTCTACTGCCAACTGTTACATCCTGGATGATGTATTGAGTCATGAGTGTGAGGGCCAAGATGGCGCCTATGTTTGTTTGTGACAACATAAGAACCTAAAGCAATTAGAGAAAGCATGGTAATAAGTCATACTCACTCATGAGTGATATCTGCCTATATGTATGCCAAAATATTATTTTCAAATTTTAGCACAAGGCCAGCAATCTCAGGGGAGGGAGTAAGTTAATTACATCAATACCAGTGCTCAACTAGTACTTATTTTATCAACCCTGAAAGAATGAAAGGCAAAGTCAACCTTGGCAGAATTTGAATGCAGAGCATAAAAATGGATGAAATGCTGCTAAGCATTTTGCCCAATGTGCTAATGATTCTGCCACTTTGCTGCCTTAGTGTATGCCAAAAATATTGATAATATTTTTTGCTAACAAATATACAATGATGAAGATTTGTAGGTCTGGGAAAGTAGAATTGTTCAATAAATAAACTGTTCAGAGACACTATTTGCATGAAAATCAGTAAGTAAATTACTATTGGAGTATGATGCTTCTTTGGACCCATCAGATCCTGTCAAACAATCCAGTTCATGCCATCATGGAAGAAGAATGTTAAAATATCATGATGACGACAATGTAAATGAAGCTGATGATCATGATGCTAACCATTGTATACTTAATCTCAGTGAATGCTCCATCACCACTTTTGTATGGTGAAGACTATAGTTCATGGTTGAAGTGATAAGACTGTAACTATCTACAGTTGTCTTCTTTACTTGCAAAAACAATATTGGTTCCAAATTTTGGCACAAGGCCAGCCATTTCAAGGGAATGGGTAAGTCAATTACATCGACCCCCAATGTTCAACTGGTATTATTTTATCGACTCCAAAAAGATGAAAAGCAAAGTTGACCTCAGCGGAATTTGAACTCAGAACATAAAGATGGACAAAATGTTGCCAAGTATTTTGCTACGTGCACTAAATAATTAACAAATGATTTTTAAACTTCATGGCATATTTATTTCAAATTACCTATTTAATTGTTCAATCATTAACCTCTCAGTTCTAACTTTTTGTATTTCCAATGTTGTATGCAGAGAAGAAGGGGCCTCAGGTGCAAAGTCTGATCTGAATGTTTGCAACAAAGTGGAATCTACTAAAAGCAAGGCAGGGACCAAGTGGTTAGGTTAAATCTAGCAACTGATTAAGACTACTACTCAAGAACAAGAATAATACTTCTAATAGGCTTCCACTCACTTCCTGCCTGTCTATTTCACTCACAAGATTTTAGTTAACTCAAGGCTTTTATAGAAGACATTCCAACATGCTGTGCTGTGAGATTGAACCTGGAGCCACAAATGCATTTGTAAGCAGTGTTATACATATAACAATGTCTTCTGATTTCCTGATGGTTTTCATTCAGTTACTGCATTGGTAGGTGACTTCCTCTTGATGTTGATGGTGGGTAATTTTCTCCAGGACACAGGGGCAGTTTTTTTTTCCCAGTACACCTGCAAATGAAGCACTTGAAGGTTTGGAGGTTGTGTGAGGGATACGAAGGGTCAAAACTTAGAGGATAGTTTTGATGACTCACTAAATAGTCCAGGAAGGCTTAGAATAAAAGAAAAAATACATACAAGTGGCAGAGTTCCAACCAGCTAGCTGATTTAAAATACCACTCTTGGTCAGAGTTGAGGGGTAGTGTACAAAATGTGAGGTATGCAGAAAGCATGAGGGCTTGGTAATAACTGGGTCTAGTTGTGACAAAAGTCAAAAAGATTTTGAGAGTTAATGAGTTAGCCAGGTGATGGTACCAACAAATGCAGACAATTCAGATATCACCTCTGTATCAGCAATGTTGGAATAAGTGGAGTATGAGATGGAGATATTGTGTACATTGAAGTCATTGAAGAGAATGTGTTGACAGAGGTGAGAAAAGGTAAACGTATTTGATGTAAGATAACTGTTGGTATTTGAAGGCACTTGGGACAGCAAATGACTTAGAGAATGGAGAATGGAACTATGGTAATTGAAAGTATTTGTTGCTGATACTTAGATGACAGCAATGAGGGCAGAATGTGTGCATAAATGCAGGCTTCAGCTTTTAGAACAGAACTTTAAATATAGCACGATAAGAAATAGAGGATATATATCTCAGAAAGGAACAATATTTATGAGTAAGGTTTTTCTTGTTTTTATCACATTTGATTAAGTATATGTGCATACATATGTAGGGGAATCTTATCACTGGTATTGTGTATTGGTAAGTAATTTAACCTGAGATATTATTTTTTAGTAATATTCTATTCAAAGAAAAGTTCTGTTTACTTTATTAAAAACAGAAATAATCATGTTGATGCTTGCAGAGTTACTATGAAAACTTTGGCACTAATGCTAAATTCATTCATTGTCTTCAAAGAGATAAATTTACTAAATTTAGATTGTTGCTACAAGTGCCATAAAAATATTCAGTCATGATTAGCTCTGTCTTAAATATAATTTTCAAACCTAGTTGAAGGAGCATTTGTGTCTTGAGTAGTTTCACTTATTGCTGTAATCATGTACCCACAGATGAAGGCGTTCCCAAATCATCTTGTTATTGTAATAATCATATATTATCACTTTTGTCACCTGAGGCTAGAATATTATGTTGGTTTCAGATTTTGGCACAAGACCAGCAAGTACTAGGGAGGGGCTAAGTTGATAATATCAACCTCAGTGATCAACTGGTACATATTTCACTGAGCCCAAAGGGTTGAAAGGCAAAGTTGGCCTCAGCAGCATTTGAACTCAGAACGTAAAGACAAGGCAAACTGCTGCTAAGCATTTTCCCCAGTGCACTAACAATTCTGCCAACTTGCTGCTTTGGGCTAAAAATATCATATTGGTTTCAAACTTTGGCACAAGGCCAGCAATTTCAGAGGAGGAGTAAGACAATTACATCAACCTCAGTGTTCAACTGGTACTTATTTTATTGACCCCCCTAAAGGATGAAAGGCAAAGTTAACCTCAGCAGAATTTGAACTCAGAACATAAAAGCAGATGAAAAGGTGCTAAGCATTTTGCCTGACATGCTAACTGTTCTGTTAGCTTGCTGCCTTGGACTAGAATATTATATTGCTATGTAATATATATTGTGAGCACAAATATAAGTAAACCAAGTAGTTATATGAGTCTTGCCTTTCAATCAACATTTTGGCAGACAGAGAAATGCACATCCAACAGAAATATAGGTAGAAGATCCCTTCATTTGGAGTAAAAATGTTTCTTTACACCAGTGGGTCTCAGCAAGTTGTAGCTAAGTGCTTCCTTTCACCAAGTATTATCTTGCTTAAAAAACAATAACCCCCCCTCCACAAAAAAAAAAAAAAGAATTTCAGAATCAAACAAAGTTAATTTTGTGCACTGGTTTATTGACCCTATTTTCTTCTATCATCTCATTTATTATGTACCCCTGTTTAGATATTAGATATTTGCATGGATTAGGGTCTCCCATCTTAAATCTTTCATGGAAGTTACTAAAGAAGATAAGAACTTATATCATGAAATTACATTGTACCTTGGCACATCAGTTATGTTTTCTATGCACAATGGCCTTCTTATATATGAATTCCAACAAAGGCATTTTTTAAAATAATATTTTATTTGTAAAATAAACCATAACTCCTCTAAATACCCAGTGCTCCTTATAGTACCTCATTGACATTTTCCACCTCCCTGTAAGCTCACTACAACATGAGTGTTACAGCTCATGTTAAGTGCCACTCATATTCAAAAGGGAGTGTTACAGCTCAAGTTAAGTGCCACTCATATTCAAAAATATAATTCTTTTTACTTAACCACCCTCAATACCATGGACTTGACACCATTTGGTTGCTTGCCTTGCTGTAACTGGCTTTATCACTACCATACTTTTTATGCATGTTTTACTATGAGTAGTTGGGTCTTTTGCAATACTGTATATTGTTAATTCGTGGCCTGTTCACCTAGCTAGTGAGGTGAAATCTAAAATGATACAAAGCACATTATGACCAGTGATGTATAACAAAATCCAATAGTTTGGCCAACCGCATGATCATGTGATATCATTAATCCATATTTCATAATTCCATAATTCATAGGATCCCTTATCATCTCTTTCTTGAGAAGAAACATCTTTAGGTCAGCTTTCATCACATTATCCCAAGACTTTCCTCTTCTACAGATTCCACTAACCTGACACTTCACTGTGCAGCAATCATCCTTCAAGATATTGCTGGATCAGGACCTGGAACTACATAACAACAACTACCTGTGCACCATTGGATTGGTGGATCAGGAATGACCTAGAGCCACACAATAATAAGACCTCTGAATACTTTAGCCCTAATGAAACTCATCCAAACAGTAACCCTTCTCTTTTCCTCCGGTTATGCTTTCTACTCCACTTCACTCTTACTCTCCCATAAACGATATTGCAAAACTCAGTGCTTGTGTAAGTTTTCCACGCAATCAGTTAAATTATCAGCTAAAAACAAACACTTACTAAGCAGTAACAAAGTGTGCGTGCACGCACGCACGCTCACACAATTTATAAATGCACTTATATGTTTATAGCATTCATATCTCGTGAAGATTCCTTATTGTCATCCCTTTGGAACAAACCTTTTTCAATAACAGTTACTGGCTGATAACATGTAATAAATTTACAATTTGACTTCCACTAATTTTAATAGCAATAGCAGGTTAACGATAACACGGCAATTGATTAAAAAAATTAGAGATATGTACATAGGTGCAGGAGTGGCTGCATGGTAAGTAGTTTGTTTATCAACCACACAGTTCCAGGTTCAGTCCTATTGCATGGCATCTTGGGCAAGTGTCTTTTACTATAGCCTCAGGCTGACCAAAGCCTTGTGAGTGAATTTGGTAGACAGAAACTGAAAGAAGCCCGTTGTATATATATATATATATATGTGTGTGTGTGTGTGTATGGTTATGTGTCTGTGTTTGTCTGCTCACCATCGCTTGACAACTGATACTAGTGTGTTTACATCCCTGTAACTTAGTGGTTCGGTAAAAGAGACTGATAGAATGTATAAATGCACTTATATATTTATAGCTTACAACGAATAAGTCCTGGAGTCGATTTGTTTGATTAAAGGCGGTGCTCCAGCATGGCTGCAGTCAACTGACTGAAACAAATAAAAGAATACAAGAATAAAGGATATGCACACATGCACACACCACACACACATATATATACATAAAATTTTGAAATAGAAGAAATATATAAATATATACATAGATAATGTGTGCGTATGTGTTTATGTGTGTGTGTGTGTGTGTATATATATATCATCATCATCATCATCATCGTTTAACGTCCGCTTTCCATGCTAGCATGGGTTGGACGATTTGACTGAGGACTGGTGAAACCGGATGGCAACACCAGGCTCCAATCTAATTTGGCAGAGTTTCTACAGCTGGATGCCCTTCCTAATGCCAACCACTCAGAGAGTGTAGTGGGTGCTTTTACGTGTAGCATGGCTGTTCGTACACATGCGTCATACAGTCTACCTTTTACTCTGAGTGAGAGTCCCTTTGTCGCCAGCAGAGGTAAGAGCTCTCTAAACTTGGCCCAGGCTATTCTTATTCTAGCAGCTACACTTTCAGCGCACCCACCCCCACTACTAACTTGGTCACCCAGATAGCAGAAGCTATCGATTACCTCTAGTTTTTCTTCCTGAAATGAGATAGAAGTTGTTTCCTGTTTGTTTACAGTGTTTATTGCACCTGAACATCTGCCACATACAAAAACTAACTTTCTTAGTTAATCTGCCTTTGATATTGCTGCACCTCTTATGTGTCCATAGCTTGCACCGGGTACATCTTATAGAGTTACTACCTACTCCTTTTCTGCGTACTGAGCAGGGCCATCTACCTGAAGGGGTTTGTGTTTTATCTACCTTCCTACTTATTAGGATTTTGGTTTTTGCTAGGTTGACTCTAAGGCCCTTCGATTCTAGTCCTTGCTTCCACACCTGAAACTTCTCCTCTAGTTCTGATAGTGACTCCGCAATTAGTGCAAGGTCATCAGCATAGAGGAGCTCCCAGGGGCAACCTGTCTTGAATTCCTCTGTGATCGCCTGGAGGACTATGATAAATAGGAGGGGGTTGAGGACGGAACCTTAGTGGACCCCTACCTCTACCCAGAATTCATTACTGTACTCATTTCCAACCCTCACCTTACTGACAGCATCTCTGTACATGGCTCGCACAGCTCTCACTAACCATTCTTCTATCCCAAGTTTCCTCATTGACCACCAGATAAGGGATCGGGGGACCCTGTCAAAGGCTTTCTCCATGTCAACAAAGGCCAGGTACAGAGGTTTATCCTTGGCTAGATATTTCTCCTGCAGCTGTCTCACTAGAAATATGGCATCAGTGGTGCTTTTACCTGGCACGAACCCAAACTGCATCTCATCTAAATTGATTCGCTCCCTAATTAGTTGGGCTATGACCCTCTCCGTAACTTTCATAACCTGATCTAACAGCTTGATGCCTCTGTAATTATTTGTATCTAAAGCGTGACCTTTACCTTTGTAGCAGTTTACTATGGTGTTGCTACACCAGTCATTGGGTATGACTCCTTCGTGTATCACCTGGTTCGTAATACGGGTGACTAGGCTGTAGCCAACATTGCCAGATATTTTGAGCATCTCTGCAGTGATTCCTGATGGGCCGGGGGCTTTCCCTGTCTTCATACTCTTAATTGCTTTATCTACCCTGGTACTGTCAACTCGGATAGCTGGTCCCTCTGTTGGGTCGACATACAGCAGGCTCTCTTTCTCCCATTTATTCTCTTTATTAAGCAATCTATCGTAGTGGCATCTCCAGACCTCTTTCTTTGCAGCCTCATTTAGTGCAAGCGTACCATCATCCATGCGAACACATTTCTCTCCTACAACATCACTATTCTCTCTCCTACACTGTCTTGCAACACGAAATACCTCGAGTCTTTGGTCCTCACGGCGCAGAACATTGGCAAATCTTTTCTTATCTGCTTCCCCTCTGGCTAAATAAACCTGTCACCTAGCTTCCCTTCTGGCAGATTGGTACAATTCCCTGCTACCACCGTTCTTCCAGTCCTTCCAAGCCTGTTTCTTTTGTCTAATAGCCCCGTCTACCTCCTTGTTCCACCACCACGTTACTCTGGGTCGAGAGGGGACTTTACACCAGCCACAGATCTGGTCTGTGGCTCTCAACAGGTTGTCCCGCAGAAATCTCCAATTGTCTTCCACGTTGTATGATGCTATATCCCCTTCTATTTCATCAAATGCTTCAAGTAACTTGTCTCTAAGTCTCTGTCCATTTGCAGGGTCTTTAAGTTTCCATACCCTTCTCCTCCAAGCCGGTCTACTTCTGGGCACCCATATTGCCTTGATCTCGAAGTCGCTAACTACTAATCTGTATTGGGGTGTACATTCTTCGCCAGGGAGGGTTTTGGCATTTATAAGCCTCCCTCTTTCTCTATTTCTGGTGAGGATGTAGTCGATTTGGCTAGAGTGTCTGCCGGATTGGTAGGTGACTAGGTGACAGGCAGGTTTCCTGAAGTTGGTATTGCAAACCATAAGATCGGTTACATCACAGAACTCCAGCAGTCTGGTTCCCTCCTCGTTGCGGGAACCGAAGCCATAGCCTCCATGTATGCCATGGAAGCCTCCAGCACGACGTCCGACATGACCATTGAAGTCACCAGCCACAAAGAGAAGGTCTCTGTCTCTTGTCGACGAGGTAGTTTGCAAGAGGGTGTCATAGAATTGGTCTTTCAGCCCATCCGGGAGCCCCGGTTGAGGGGCATAGGCTGAGATGACAGTAGCTAATCTATGATGAAGCACTAGTCTAATCTTATATATAAATGAGTAGTATAATTTATGGATTCAGAGAAACGTGTGGCTATGACAGACAGCATCTTATATGGATTCGGCTATCACTTCACATTGTAATCAATTTCTAAGTAGTGAAATGTAATGTGGCCATGTAACTGAAAACCTAGAAAATCTGATCAATAAAAATTATTCTGTGATAAATATATAAAAACATAAATTCAAGCGATATGAGAGGTGAGTATATTTAGCAATGTGACTTTTGCAGAGTTACAGCCATTTTACAACCTTCTTCATGCAGTATTAATTTTGTAATGCAAGAAATTATGCATGCACATCTGCATTAATATGTTTGCTCAGTGTTATACAATACCATTGTATATTCACAAATTAATGCAAATAAAGAAACTTAGTTTATCAGATCACCAGAACATTATAGTTACATCAACAGTTCAATGCCAAATATAAAACAAAATTTATTCTTTATATATGCAGTGCATGGAAGGCCACAACTGGACAAAATTACATTGATTTGGTCAGTAAAAGGTAAGCATCACAGTAAAGATATATTGTGTTACTATCATTAGGGAAGAAATTTTCTTTACATATGAACCCCCTCGTATCAATTAATTTAAAGTGTTAGATAGAAATTAAGGAATTCATTCATATTAATTTAAGCAAAATAACAAGGGATAAAGTAAAAATAAAATAAGGTAAAACTATAGAAAAATACAAGAAAATAATATAAAAGAATTTTTATCAGAGTAATTACACTGACAGGTAAGTGTGTCTGTGGGTCATTGGGTCAATAGCCATTACTATAGTAAAGCAGAGAGTATAAATAATAACCAAATTGCTTTAGATCCTACTACATTTAATTAAAATAAGTTTCAAAGCAAAAATAAATTATATAAGCATATTTTGTGGTTCACTCCACCACACTTTCATCCAGTCCATATTATAAAATTTAATAGACATAGTTAAACTAGCTTACTCTACCATGCCAAATATTGCGGAATATATTAGCAAGATTTAACTGTGGTAAATTAAACTGTAAAACAAATAATTCTATAATTACTGACCACATCTATGTAATAGCACCTCTTAGCCATCCAAATAACCACAACATCACAATTACTAATGCATTTAATTCTAATAATAGGTCTACTAAGGATAGCAAGCTGGATTCAGTATATCTACAATAACCAAACTAACCTTACTTTATGTAACTGTCATGATAAATCACCATATTCAGTTAATAATCAATGCCTCAAGAAAAATATAGTGTTTAAGTGCTCTATTACTATATTTTGTGAAGAACCTGTTTATATTGGTATGTCCTCTTCTTCATTCAAACTTCACTGGAATAGTCACAAATCTACTTTTAGACATAAAAATAAGGGTTGTAGTACTTCTTTAGCTAAATTTTAACAATCTTTCACTGATAATAACATTGAATATAAAATGCATTGTATGTAATGCACAGCTATATAAAGGTGGTGCTGGTTGATGTGAGCTCTATGTATCTGAGGCATTCCATATCAATAGAATTAAATATTACACTGTGTAACACGACTTTTATCCTTGGGTAGCAACTGATATTTCCTATTTGCTTACTTTAAGAAAGTATGAAAAATAGCTAATATTTCCTTCAAACTTTGCTTTTGTTCCATTTACTCAAACCCCAAAGAATCCCTCTGAACACATGGCTATGATGCTCCCCACATTGCACCTGCTCATGATCAGAGATGCACATATTGTCAGTCACTAAGGAACAAGCTCAAGTGATTATGGTCAAGCAAGTGACCAGCAAATCTGTGCTACTGAGCAGAATATTTGCTATAATGATATGCCAGCATCTTAGAAATAAATCATTCCTATATGTTATGTAAACCTAACTTTAAATTAACTTATCAGACCAACACAAGCATACCGTATGACTTTGATGAATGTGAATGACAGTTTTTCTATCCAACGAGGATCATAACTCACTTACTCTTGGTAATATATATTATATATGATCATATTGTCATACTACTATTATGTAAAACTACTTAATGGCTTATAGATATTTAGCATTCAACGTCCTCCACAACCTTACATTTTATACCCTAAACTATTCTATTTAAGTATTACTTAAGTTGTTACTCTTTGATGACACTATATTTCTGTCAGTCTTCATTAACAAATATTTTTATTCCAGATATTAATATGCTGAAAAGTATATTGAGGTGTAGTTGCTGTGTGAGTAAAATTCTTGAAAACTCAAAAACTTTCTGTGATGCTTTTGTGACGTTGTTGACTTTTTATAGCAGTTTATTGTTGCAGAACCCAAATTCTTTGTAGAACCTTCAAATCACCAGCTATTTTGTTCCCCTCTTACCCATCTGTATAATTACTTTGGTAAAAAATTCTTTTATACTATTCTCTTATATTTTTATATATTTCTACATTATTTTATTCTTATTTTGTCTCTTATTGTTTCTTCTTGTTATATTGCTTAAATTAAGGATATGAATTTCTTAATTTCTACCTAACACTTTAAATTAATTGATACGAGGGGGTTCATGTGTAAAGAAAATTTCTTCCCTAATAATAGTAACACAATATATCTTTACTGTGATGCTTACCTTTTACTGACCAAATCAATGAAATTTTGTCCAGTTGTGGCCTTCCATGCACTGCATATACAAAGAATAAATTTTGTTTTATATTTGGCATTGAACTGTTGATGTAACTATAATGTTCTGGTGATCTGATAAACTAAGTTTCTTTATTTGCATTAATTTGTGAATATACAATGGTATTGTATAATGCTGAGCAAACATGTACACAATTTCTTGCATACGGCATGAAAGAAGTTGTAAAATGGCTGTAATCCTATGTTAAGTGGTTAAATAAATATATATTCATCTATCATATCTCCTGACTTTATATATGTGCGTGTGCATGCGTGAGTGTGTGTGTGTGTGTGTGTGTGTGTGTGTGTGTGTGTGTGTGTGTGTGTGTTTTATCTTTTGCTTGTTTCAGTCATTAGACTGCAGCCATGATATGGCACAATCTTGAAGAATTTAGGTTAAATGTATTGACCTCCAGTGCTTATTTCTTTTAAGTCTGATATTTATTCTATCGGTTTCTTTTGCTGAACAGCTAAGTTATGGAAACATAAAGACACTAACACCAGTTATTAAGAGGTGGTGAGGGACAAACACACATGCAAAAACACACACATAGACATAAATATATCTCTATCTATCTAGCTAACTATACAAACATACACACACACACACACACACATGCATATATATACACGTATACATATAAGAGAACTCTGTTGGTTATAACGACGAGGGTTCCAGCTGGTACGATCAATAGAACAGCTTCCTCGGGAAATTAACGTGAAAATGGCTGTGTGTGCTATATTTGTTGTGTGTATACACACACACAAACACAATATGCCCATTCCCCAGTAAAAACACACACATGCACTCAAAGAAAAAACACACACACAGACACATACACACTCATATAAAATGTCCTGTACAATAGTTGACTATAGAAAGATTATGTCTATGAAATGTTATATCGTTTTAATGGAAATAGAAACAAATTACATGTTGACTGTCATGGGGTGTAATACTATATAGTCAGAGACACACACAGACATATATTCACACATGTCAGTCATTACATATGTATATGTATGTGTAGATGTGTATGTGTTGAATAACGTGCCTAATGTGGAAACACACGCACACTCAGACACATACATATTCATACACTCACACACATATAGACACTCATATACAAAATGTGACGTTGTTGTTGAACATAGAAATACACTGACAGACACATACACACTCATATACTGACAGACACATACACACTCATATACAAAATATGACGTCATGGTTGTGGTATAAAATATCCTCTACTGCACGTGTGAGTATGTGTAGATATGAGTATGTGTAGATATATCTATGTGTGGTATGTGTATGTGTGAAAAAAAAAAAGATTATAATAAAAAACAATAAAAAAAATATAAAAAATGCCTATTTGAATTTTAACCGTTGTCCTTGTATTAGCGTCATATATATTTGTATATATGTATGTGTGTATGTGTGTGTGTGTGTGTGTGTGTGTGTGTGTGTGTATGTATATATGTGAATATATGTATACTAGCAGTATAACCTGACCTTGTCTGGGGGTGACTTATTACGCCATCTACGATAAGTCTTGCTAGGTGAAAATCAACTAAAAAAGAAAGCCTTACAACGAAAAAACCCTTATGATGTAAATATGTTCATAATTCAAAAGATGATGAAATTAATAGGGAAAGTCTGAAGGCTGTTTTGTGTAACATTATTAAGCGTACGTAAATTTCATCTGTCTAATTGGCTATACAAATGCTTGTGCAAAACAACTTTTTGCACTGCCCCGATTATACATAGCAGGGTAATCCTTTTAGCAGGAGGTAGGATGGCAATTTCTGATGAAGCAATTGCTGATGATCTGTTGCGACACAGTTTTGCTAGAATTCTATCAGATTAAATAGAAGATGTTGATGCACCATTTTGCATTATGTTCAAAGTAGCTTCTGGAATGTGGTGAATTGCTGCAGTCTGTTGCTGTCATTTTAAACCGGTTGCTTTCTTTCCCCAGCAAACTCTCTTCTTTGGAGGCATAATCTAAGTATATATTAAACAGAACAGCAAAAGTTATAATAGATGGCAGGGTCTGTAATCTCTGTAATTTTTCAGATTAACACCTGCACGATTACTCAACCCTAACCCCAAAACCCTAAACCTAACCCTAACACTAGCCCTTAACCCTAAACCCTAACCCTAACCGTAACCCTAAAACCCTAACCCCGACCTTAAAACCGTAACCCTAACACCCTAGTGAAAATCGTGGTATATTTACCAAACATTGACAAACATGAGTTATATTGTAGTCAATGATTGTGTGTACAGGTAGAAGGGAAGAAATATAAAAGTTGCTAGAAACAACAGCCAAATCTCCCTTAAATTACACAAAGTAAACGGAATTTTAAAATTTTTACATCAATGGAATTTTTTCGATGTGAACTTTCCAGTGCAGTAATTACGTGCTCAACATATAATATAGAGAGTAAGAGTAAAAGAGGGGGAAAGAGAGAGAGAGAGAGAGAGACATAAACCCTAACACTAACACCCTAGTGAAAATCGTGGTATATTTACCAAACATTGATGAACATGAGTTATATTGTAGTGAATGTTTTGTGAGAGAGAAGAGGGAGAGAGAGGGGGGAGAAAGGAATAGAGATGGTAGCAATGAAGAGAGAGAAAGAGAGAATGGAAGACAGTTATAAAATAGCAATGCGTGCACGTGTTTATATAAAAAACACAGAAACTAAATCTTATATCTATAATGTTGATGTGTGTATGTGTTTATGTGTATGTTGGCACAGATCACGTATGTGTGGTTGTGTGTGCTTTTACGTATCTTATGAAAAATAGGTAAAGAATACTGAGAGGAAAGTTTAATCTATGACTTTGTATGTATCACTTTCTCTCTCTCTCTCTCTCTCTCTCTCCCTCTTTTACACTTACTCTCTATATTATATGTTGAATGCATGTGTAAGAACGCCGTTCCAGGTAGAAGGGAAGAAATATAACAGCCAAATCTCCCTTAAATCACACAAGTAAACAGAATTTTAAAAATCTAATTACTGCACTGGAAAGTTCACATCAAGAAAATTCCATTGATGTAAAAATGTTTATGAAAAAGTGGAAAATGTGGATTTCTATACACTTTTAAAAAGGCTTCACACAGACACACAACTTCAGCTTTATATATTAAGATAAGCAAGGTTATATGTGCATATATGTATCTAAGATGTTGTATCCATTCACTGTTAGACGGTGGTGAGAGGGACAAACGCACACACACACATATATATATGTGTGTGTCTACATATATGTATATTCATATGTATGTGTGTGTATGTGTGTGTCTACATATATGTATATTCATATGTATGTGTGTGTATGTGTGTGTGTGTGTGTGTATACAACCTTCAACAAAGTAACAGTCATGTATACGACTTGAACTGACACAAATATCAGTACATAAACATACGTTCACATGTACAAACACATGTGCACGCACACACAAACACGTCTACACACTTACCCTATTATTCACGTACATGCATAAGTACATATGTGCATACTTACATACATACATACATACATACATACATGCGTATAGGCATGCACACATGCATACGCATGTACACAGATGCATACGTGCACACATGTACACACACATACATACATACATACATACATACATACACACACACATACATACATGCATACATACATACATGCATACATACGTATGTACATATATATCATGAACTAACTGTTACTTTCTCAGATGCAGCACAGAATTTTGTCGGTGAACAGGTCGCGGTCTCAATTCGACGAAAATATTTTGACAAATTAAATTTAAATGTTGAAGTGAATCTAACGGTTTTTGTGTGTTATTTTAAATGGCTTATAAACACCTTCCACACTGCAATTGTAAAGGTTATATTGTTTTAATGGAAATGGAAAAAAAAAATTACATTTTGACACTTGTTGGGTGTGATACTATTATCTTGTAAAATTTGATATGATTTGGTGGAGCCCTTTGAGAATACATTGGGAACAGACTGTCAGAGAGACAAAGAATTTTATATATACAGATGACAATAATAAGTGAATTGCATGTGTTATTTTATATATCAATACAGTAATGGCAATTATTTAATACACAAGGCTTTGGTCTGTACAGAGCTGTAATGAAAGAGAACTGCCCAATGTACCACACAGTGGGATTGAACCAAAGATGACATGGTTGGAAAGCAAGCTTCTCAATCACAGTCACACCTATAAAGGAGAGATACATTTTGGAGTATATACTCTTTGATACAATATGCTTAACAAAAAGATGGGATGTTTACGGCAAGAAGACCTTTGATTTTAATATTTACTCAACCAATGCAACAACTAACAATGCTACACCATACAGGGTATTCCAGAATGAACTATCTGTTTCAATGGAATTGAGCAAATTTTAAAAAAACTGACAAAAATTATAAAATCATAAACAAAATTCAAAATTTATACACTTTTAACACATATTAAACTTGATAAACATAAATAAAGTGAGTTGAAAAAGAAATTATACATTAGTCTCTATTTTTGTAAGCAGTTGTATGTCCTTATTTTTGTATGTAGTGTAAATGAACCGACTATAAGCAAATTAACCAAATAGAATCACATGTACGAACTTTTAATTTAATGGTAAATGCTACGATAATTATTATAGATAAATTTCTTAGTACACACACACACACACACATATATATGTATGTGTATATATATATATATATATATATATATATATATATATATATATATATATATAAAATATATATATTATATATATATATATATATATATATATATATATATATATATATATATATATATATATATATATATATTAGATTGGAGCCTGGTGTAGCCATCCGGTTGCACCAGTCCTCAGTCAAATCGTCCAACCCATGCTAGCATGGAAAGCGGATGTTAAACGATGATGATGATGATGATGATGATATATATTAAGCACATATATTAAATGTTAGTTTAAGGGTTAATATGTAACTGTAAATACCTTGCAATCTTGCAACTGCTGTGATAATTATTAACTGCTAATTGAATGGTAAATGTATAAAATAAGATGATCTTAGTGTTATCACATTAGAATTAAATGTGAAAGAATAAAAGTGAAACAATATTATAGTCTTATCACATTAGAATTGTAAGTGAAAGCATAAAGGTGAAACAACATCGGATCACACAAGATTAATCACTGGCTATGTTTGCGTCACCTATGCTTGTATTCTTCATTCCAAAATAATATAAACTTTCACGCACTTCCAAACTGGGGCTTTGTTCAGGTGTATCCACATGCGTATATGTGCAGGGGTGTGTGTGTGGGAGGGGGTTAGTGAGCAAGAAAAACATTTACGTAAATGTTCTCATAAAAATTCTATTAAACTAAGTTATCTTTATATGCCATGTTTGCAATTCTCCATACAAATGATAGGAAAGTGTGTATCAAATGAAATTAAAATCCTGGTTCAGTGACAGGTCGATGAAATTAGTACAGTTTACGTTTTTGATAACAACATATTCTCTCTTCTAATTAAATATTAAAAAAGAGAGAAAATTCCACCCTCTCTTTTGCAAGAGAAATTAATTTTGGCAGTAAGGATTAAACCCCTTGTTTCATTATCATAATCAAAAAGCGCTTATTTTTAGTTTAAAAAAATAAGTGGTGGAGTCGTAGACATATGACTGAAAATTTATTCAATATCGCGTTTGCTTCTATAAGGATAATTTACCTTTAAAGCGAAAAAAACATAACCGATGTATCAGGTCATCCCATAAGTTCTGTCCAAATTTTGAATAAAGAAAACAAGTGATGAAATGTTATATTTAATCGAAAGTTAATCATCATTGTACTTTCCCTGATTATCTATGACTTCCTTCCATTTATTTGCAAGCTTTTTAACCCCATCAATGTAAAACTCTTTTGGTTTCAAATTGAAGAACTCTGAAATGTCAGTTTCGACCTCCTCCTGGCTTGTGAAAGTTATTTCCCCCAAATGATTTTGTAAACTGCGAAACAAATGGTAGTCTGAAGGAGCAAGGTCGGGAGAATAAGGCGGATGAAGAATTTTTTCCCAACCAAGCTTTTCGATCTTCTGTGATGTAATCTTTGCCGTGTGGGGTCACGCATTGTCTTGATGAAACATCACTCCTTTTCGATACACTAAAGTGGGTCTTTTTTTTTTCAAAGCTTGGTTCAAACACTCTAATTGCTGACAGTAGACTTAAGCATTGATTGTTGCATTAGGTGGTAACAATTCAAAGTGAATTACTCCTTTGCAATCCCACCAGATTGAGAGAAGAACCTTTTTTCCATGAAGTTCCCTTCTTGGTTGTGGTTGAGCTTTTTCCCTTTTACCAAGCCACTGTTTACAACGTTTAACATTTCGATAGAAGATTCATTTTTCATCACCAGTCACAAGTCTATCCAAAAAGTTTGCAAGAATGGAGAGAAGAGCAGATGTCAACTTGGGATTTGTGGTTGCTTTCGGACAATTCATGAGGCACCCATTTTCCAAGTTTAGGAACCTTTCCAAGTTGTTGAAGATGACGATGAACAGTTGTATTGTTTGAACTAAGCTTTATTGCCAATTCTTCAACTGATAATGCAGGATTTTCTTCAAGTAATGCCTCAAGGAGCCTATCATCAAACTGAACTAGATGTCCTGTTCGATCTTCATTTTCAAGGCTGAAATCTGCACTTCTGAATTTTGCAAACCATCTTCTGCAAGTTCTTTCATTCAAGCATTCTTTCCCATAAACTGAGTGTATGTTTCGAGCCGCTTTGGCTGCAGAGTTTCTTTTTATGTACTCATAAAGCATTATGTGCCTTAAATGCTCTTTGGATACTTCCATGTTAAAAGGGTTTTAATCAAAGAAATTTTAATTCTATTATTCTGTAAAATAATATTTAATTAGTTTAAATGTACACAAATGTATGAAAATAATTTTTAATTCCATTAGACATTCTAAAATACTGTTAAATTTCATTCAATTTTAAAAAAGGTAAAATCGGACAGAACTTATGAGATAACCTGATATACAACAGGTATGTAAAACATATTTCTGTTTACTTTCTCTGTTCATTGGCATCAGCTGTAGAAGTCATTGCGCACACACACAAACATAGAAATTTTCCAGACATTTAGCTGTTATTTTTAGCAGTTCATGTTCAGTTTTAGACAACAGGATGGGGTGGCGAGGGATGTATGGATCAATTTTGGAGTTCTTCATTGAAAATTTGAAATTAAAAATTGTTTTTTCCCATAGTCTTAATCTCCGTATTTTCCCACATAGATTGAAAAAAGAATATGAAAAAAGTTACAAATTTAAAATTTGGTGGGAGTGGGGAATTTAGAATTTTGAAAACATGGTTTTTTGCTTGTTCAGAATCTCTCACATCAAAAACATAGGAATATGCTGAAAAAAAAAAAAAAATTGGAAGGGTTGTATGCCCATATACTCTTTTATTTGTTTCAGTCACTTAACTGTGGTCATGCTGGAGCACCGCCTTTAGTCCAGCAAATTGACCCCAGGACTTATTCTTTGTAAGCCTAGTACTTGTTCTATCGGTCTCTTTTGCCGAACTGCTAAGTTACGGGGACATAAACACACCAGCATTGGTTGTCAAGCTATGTTGGGTGGACAAACACAGATACACAAACACACACACACACACACACACACACACACACACACACACACACACACATATGACGAGATTCTTTCAGTTTCCCTCAACCAAATCCACTCGCAAGGCTTTGGTCAGCCCAAGGCTATAGTAGAAGACACTTGCCCAAGGTGCCATGCAATGGGACTGAACCCAGAACCATGTGGTTCGTAAGCAAGCTACTTATCACATAACCACTCCTACACTTGGGCAAAATTGGAAAGGTTGTATGCCCATATGGGCAAGGGCCAAAATGTGACTCCCCTAGAACTTTTCCTGGGTAATGAAAAACCTTCATGCCAAATTTGGTACAGCTTGATGTAACGGTTTGACTGTGCATAGAGGAAACACACATACATAGACAGACAGCGAATTTTATAGACATAGATATGTATATTCATCATCATCTTTATCATCATTTAGCATTCAATTTTCATTCTGGTATGGGTTTGATGTCCTTCATTTCCAGTCTTCCATGGAAACATGTCTGGCCATGGAGGAATATTACTTTATTTGGAAACAGGTGAAGGTTGGTGACAAGAAGGGCATCTCACTGTAGAAAACCCACCTTAGCAACTTCTGTCTAACCCATGCAGGCATAGAAAAGTGGATGCTAAGTGATGATTAATAACACATACACACATCTAATAACACACACACACACATTTAATAGTGATTAAATAACCACGCAACTTCATTGACGGCGTCTCAGTAACCAAAGGGCGAAGTGCTGATGAATTCTATTGTAATAAATATTGTTGTGCTGTGATAGTTCAGAATCTGCGTTCCATTGTTTCTTCAAGAAATTTAATGTACGGAAGCGGAGTACACCTAATGGTGTATAACCACTTCCCTACACCCATATTCCATTCACTGTATTCAGCTCAAATCCTATCTCTAACAATCTGTCACTCTCCTCTCACACTACTATGAACTTGTTCACCCACATGTCTCCATCCTCAGTCCATATTCTTTCTCATACTCACCTTGAGAATACATTCTGACATCTTATCACTGACATCTTGCCATTGACATCTTTATTTACATTTCAGCTACTCCCATCCATTCCTATATAATGCCTTCTGTGTAATTCCAACCCCACCTGCCCACAAAGGGTTAAAGGAAGTAATTCCAGGGGGATAGGAGGTCACTGATAGCACAAATGGGATGAAATCTGTGCAGATTTTGTTCTCACAAGATTACAGCAGCTAAATAGTATCATTGTGAGAAAGAGTGATGGTAAGATGAGTGTTGGAAATATGAGAGAGAAAGCTTGAAGTGGACAGACTGGGTCTGATGAGTCAATAAGCATAAACATTATTGTTTAACCTCTCAACAACTCGTATAAAGCTACCTCTACTTCTACTATAACTCCACTTGGTTGAGGGAGCTTATCTTTTTTCTTTGTCTTGTGAGCTACTTGACAACCTCACTAGTGCTGGTGCCACAAAAAAGCACCCAGTACACTCAATGTAGTCTTCTGTCTTATTAGATCTTTTCAAACTGTCAAATTCATGCCAGCATGGAAGATGGATGTTAAATGATGACAATGATGGCAAAAACAGTGACAATGATAATGTAAGGGACGACCGTGCGAACTTAAAAAAGGAGATATGGTGACAAATGGAAAAACAGAGGACTCCTTTTATTTATACGCGTCGCACGGTCGAACACAAAATAATATATATCAAAGGATGATATACATGATATGTTATGCGACGATAACATAGATGACCAGTAATGAAAGACCACAACCGTATTAGATGAATAACAGAGATATTTATTGTAGCGTTAAAGATGTATGTCTGTGTGAGAGTGTGAATGTGACATAAAATAACATAATCAAAGACAGGCCGTCGTACAAAGAAAAGTATGTATGTGAGTGATACATGTATGTGTATGTGAGTTATTACAGCAAATAGAAAGAGTCAATAACACGTGAGCAATTATACCAGTTCTTTAGTACACTCTAGGAAAAGTTCTGTATGTGAAGTTGGGGAGGCTGAGTGTGGAAGAGCTGATCACTAGTTGTGATGTCGTGGCATCGATGCCGGGCCGTGATTCTTGTTATACAGATGTTCGTCGCTGGCTGAGAACTCTTGTCTGTTTGTTATCGTGGTGAAGCTAAGTCACCTAACAGAATCGAAGAGAGAGAGGTGCCGCGGTGGTTTAGTGTACATAGTAAGTCGTGTAGACGCTGGTGGTGAAAAGGCTGCTTGGTAGTAATCGTGTTGGTCATGACAATGGTGCTGGTTAGTAGTCGTAGACTCATGCTGCTGATGTGGTGACGGCGGTGGTCATCGTTGGCTGGACGAAGCTGTTGAAGTGGTCGCTGGCTGATTGTTGCTACTGCTGTCGTGTGGTACATGGAACAGATCTCAAAGAGAAACTGGACTGAGACCAATTATTGGGTATGAGTTGATCTATTTAAGGCGTTTTATCACCTCCCGAATGCTTCAGTTTAATACTTTATCACGTGACCTTATTAGGGGCCGTGATTGGTCAGTTTGCGTTCTGGCGGGAAAGGTTCGAAGAATTTGCCGCTTCGAATATTAATCAGTCACGTGATGACAAGGTTGATGTTTTCCGCTACATCCGCGTTTGTTTATATTTAAATGAGAAGAATGGCGATAGTAGTTTTGTATCTAATGGCGGTAGGTAGTTTCACTACAATAATGTATATACACACACCAGGTGTATTCATTCTTCCTAAGTTAAAGGCCATGGTAAGGTCATGTCTAACCTTTTAGTGTTTACATTGGTCATATCCAACCTCTCCTAGCTATCCTACAATGTCATTCTAAAAATAAAATAACCATATCATTGAAATGTCAGAGCTACAAGATTCATTAATTCAAAGCAATGTGAATAAATAAGTTTTACATGTGACAGAATAATCTGAATTCTAAAAGAGTTAAAGATGAATGCACTCATATATTTCTGTACAATCACTTGAAATATTTATTGCATTTATTGTTATGCAATGCTCTTCGTAAGTTTGTGAAGTGTTTACTTGGCTGATATTTCAACAATATTGACCTCAATAAGTTGTTGAACAGGAATATATTTAAATTAGTCATATTCACATTGTCAGTTATACAAATAAATAGTTTTTTTCTATATCCATTGGCTACTCTACTAGTAACTTGGTTGGTTTCAGTAAATCATCTTATTAGATAAACTCAAACATAAACTTTTCTCTAAAATGTGGATCTTCTCATTTGTTTTAGATGTGTTATAAATACTCAAATAGCTAGTTTACAATTTCTTACAATAGCAACAGCACATCCTCAATTGAATGATTATCAATTTCAAGTATTATTTGATACTAACTTCGCAAAAAGAAAACAAAATAAATAAAAGAGAAAAAATTCTCTCACCAAAAAGTCACATATTGAATTATATAACACTTTTATAACATGATTTTTGTCTTTGGATAGCAACTGTTATTTCCTATTTGCTTACCCTTAGAAAGTATGAAAATTGGCTAATATTTCCTTCAAACTTTGCTTTTGTTACATTTATTCAAACCCCACCAAAATCTCTCTCAACACATGGTTATGATGTTGCCCACTACTCCTGCTCATGATCAGAGATGCACATATTGTCAGTCACTAAGGGACATGCTCAAGTCGTTAAGGTCAAGCAACTGACAAACAGATCTGTGGTATTGAGCAGAATATTTGCTATAACAATATTTCTGCTTCAGCAATTCAGCGCTGAATCTGTCTTAAATGTAATGGAAAATAGGTCAGTTTCAAAGCATTGATGTCCAGGTCACAAAAGCAAAGGTTGAAGAGAATAGTAGTCATTTCCTTTGATTTCTAGATAGAAGCAAATAGGAAATAACACTGACAAAAGGCAAAAAAAAAAAAAAAAAGAATTGTTACACAGTGTAATCAATTTCTTCCTTCTCACTAGCTCTCTGACTCACCCATCTCTCCTTTCATCACTTTTTCTATTCAACTACTACCCCCAAACTCACCAGTTCTCCCAGTCCTTACTCTCCAGAGCATCAATCTTCTTAAATTTATCTGCAAGGTTGTTCAAACTAGACATTAAATGTATTAATCTCCTTTGTCATGGCGGTCCTATAAAGAACATAAGTATTGACTCTTCTTGGATAAGCTATAAAATCAGAAGAGGACAATAAAACCTTGCAACTGTGTAGATTTGTAAATGTGTTTGGTTATCTTTGGGTCGTTATCTTTGAGATTCTTCACAGTTCTTCTTCATCACAGAATTCAAATTTAGCCATTAAGAAAGAGACAAGGCTTTTTTGTTTGAGTTAAGACTGTTCTAATGGCTTATGAATGTGTGAGTGAAAGTATGTATGTATGTATGTGTATATATATATATATATATGCAGGTGAATGTGTTGATATACTTGTGAAGTGTGTGTGTGTGTGTGTGTGTGTGTGTGTGTGTGTGTATGTATGTATGTATGTATGTATGTACATTTGTACATACGTATGTATGTATATATGTATGTATGCATGTATGTAGGTGCATGTGTTCAAGTGGTTTGTGATTAGGTAAACAAATTAGTGTGTGCATATATGCAGCATGTGTTGATCTATTTGTGGCAATGTGAGCTAGTTCATGAATATATGTAACTGTATGCCTCAATATATTTGTGCTCATACCATAGATGAACATGTGTCTATTCAAGTTTTATTTTTCGAATTTCTCACCAATAAATAAAACTGGTTTTTATGTCAGTAACAAAGTTCTTTCATTAAAATTGAGTCAACAACAATGGGGTAGTCATATATGATAGAATACATGTATGTATGTATATAATTATGTGGCTATGTATGTGTGTGTATGTACATATGGATGTATGTGTGTGTGTGTGTTTGATAATTTAGTTTTATTTCAAGATTTATTGCCAATAGGGAAAGAGCTGGTTTCTAACCTAGATCCAAGGCTCCTTCATTGGAATTTCAACAATATCAACAGGGTACTTTTGCATGTATGTATGTATGTATGTATGTATGTACGTACGTATGTGTGCAGATTTGTATATTTTGTTTTATGTATGCCTTCTCATGCATATATTTATTTATTTATTTATTTATTTATGTGTTTCAGCCAAGTGGCTGCGGTCAGGCATGTTCATATATACTTAAATGATAAACTTCTGGAAAGTTTTACAGATTTTTACAGTTCCAGTGATGCATTGGATCTATAGTCTTCAAATCAGCTTTCTCCTTTCTGGTTTTGAGTAGCCTAATTTCTCAAGATTGGTATTTAGGCAGTGTGTTACATATTCCAGTGCCCCCATAATTACAGGTATAAACCTGAACTTATAATCTGGATAGAGTAACTGCAAATTTCTCAATAGTTCAGTTTAAATATTTTGTTATATTAACATCCGCTGAGCAGTTAATTTTCACAACTGTACATAGTTTCCCTTCTTTTTCCCAAATTATTATGTCAGGTCTATTGTGTTTACATTATACTGAGGTTTTCACTGGAACATTACACTAGTGTTCCTGTATGTGAGACAGGAAAAATCGCATGCCTTACTATATACACAATGGTTTATATGAAGGAGAGTGGAGGCCTACACAGATGCTAATATCCTGGAGCCACATACACCCCACATGCATACTGTTCCACACACTGCTCCACATATATAGAAACCCCTACACACACTGCCCCACAAACATCTCCCCCACCTTCACCAAAATACATTATGACAACTCGCAGCGGTCGTCATGTCCATTGGCCTGAGAGATTTTGTGAAACTATTTGTTTATGAACTGGCCCTAAGTGCATTTAACTGCCTTCTATTTGTATGCTTGTTTTTTTTCTTAACGCATTCATGCTGTTTTCTTTTTCCAGTGTTTGAACATTTGGTGACTTCTCATGTATGCAATGTATTTTTTCTTTTGCCACTGTTTGGAATATATTGCGTTGTATTTTTTCCTTCCTTTGCTTTGCATTTTTCTCCTTCCTCTTTCTTGTTTATATTGACTTGCTGTCTGCAGTGGGGTAGAATAGCAAGACAGGAATGATCTATTTTGTTACTGTGACATAGTTCAGTTGTGCTGTGGAAGATTCCATCCAATCAGAGCTGGAGGCATATGAATAAAACAGCAGTGATCTGCTTTATCTGAAGGAACTCACTACAGTAGCAAAGTGGCAGTTGCAAACTAGTTGCAGATTTGACAGCATAGAAGCAGCATTGCTTTCTTTGACTTGTCACATTTTCTGTGTCCATTACGTATGTGTTGATATGTTGGCTTTCTTTTGAAATCTATTTTTCCCAGAATTCAAGCCAGTCATAACAAAATGACAAAGTTTTTGTGCTTTAACCATGACAGTTCCAAGTATTTATGAATAACTGAACTGTACAGTCAGATACTAGTTATGTGTGCCTATACTTGCATATATGTGGTGGGATGCATGTCTCTATACTACACAAGTATTTGTGTTTCACTACTCTTTATGTATATATATGTGCCATATGCATATATATTAACTGTGTACATATGTTCATTCTGTCAAACTGAGATAGAGAAACCTTGGAATGTTTTAAGATAATTTTGCCATAGAACAAACCAGTCAGATTTGTAGGATGCAATTCAGTTTTCTTTGTTCCTCTTGGTAAAACCTTGGCATTTTCAGGCTTTTTAGCAAATCTGTTAATAAGCACAGAGGAAAAATTTATAGCCTAGATACAAATTCATTAAGTTCCTCACTAGTTCACAATAGATGTTCTTTTTTTCTGCAAGTTTAGATGAGGCATCCACATCTTACAAGCAGCTGACCTCTACATCAGTGCATGGTTATTGTTCCCTGTTCAATAGAATAATATTAGGTGGGTTGTATTTGCACTTGGTGGCTGTTATTATTGGAATATTCCACTTGTATTCCTTAATATTAAAAGTATGGAAACATTATACTTCTGTTGTAATTTTTGTATGACTATTGGTGTTGCAGATCTTCAAGTCATTTGCCTCACAGAATTCCATGAATCTTGTTCCTTTCTCATTTCTTTCATTGAAGCCTTGACATCCATACACCCCCTGGGATCCATCAAGAGTAATACCCAACATGTTCATTGAAGTCACCAATCATGAAAATGAAATCACTGTCATCAAGGTAACCTGTAAGAGGACTTCATAAACTAGGTCCTTCTGATCATCTGCTAGTACAGATTGAGGAGCATAGGCAGAATAAATGCAATTGTTGATTTATCTTAGTGTAGTCATCACTTAACTATGCTATCACACACTCTGACAAATTCAATTACTTTAGCTACCCATTTTTTAATACTAAAAGTATGCTTATGCCATCTACTCTGTCACTATCACCTACCCACCAAAATTTGTACTGATGTTTTTTACCAGTTAGGTATCTAACTGAGGTACCCCTTCATTTTACCTCTGTCACACAGCACATGTCTCTGTGTCTTTCCCCTTATATTTGAATAATCTCACCAGTGTTACTTTCATGTGGTCACAGTAAGAAAGGTTGACATGATGTTTCCACTCTGATCATTTGTTGTGTAGCAATGTTCAAGCAAGGCCTGCAATTGAGCATTGCTCTTATACGTCTACTGCTACTACCACTTCACACAAACATTCTGAAGCACACCCAAAAGATAACCAATCAACTGATTGACAATAACTCACCAATTCATATTTTATTACTTAATGCTGATGGTGTTCATCTCAACACAGTGTTTGGGACCAGTTTGGCTATTTCTGTGTGTTGTATGTTCTTTATGTTTGCCTAGCAGAAATAGTGTTTACAGGATGTGGTTATAATAATATTCTGGAGTATTGTATATGTGTCTGGTTGTTTGTATGAAGTTTTTCCTGAAACGACAGAGTGTGTGAGATTTATAATTTACTGTGGCAACACCCTCACGTGTCTAATAAGTGTTTCATATATTACATTATTGTATTGGTTGTGGCATGTGTACAACTTTTATAGTAAGAAATACTGTGTTGATCTTTTGTAGTTTATTGTGATTTGTTGGCATTGTCTATGTTAATCAAATGTGAAAGTTGGTAGACTTTTGTCATTTCTGTTTGTCAAATGTGGGAGTTGTAATTGTTCTAAGCAGGTTTTTGTAAACTTTTCCTCTTTGGTGGTGGCAATTGTGTTGTTGCTGCTGTTGTTGTTGTGTATTCCCGAATTCCACCACCACTATTCTGTTATAAGGGAATATATCCACAGGAAAAAGTAAGCTGTAGTTATTATTGCTGTTTAGCCTCAGGTCAACTCTGATCCAGTGGAGTTAAGATCAAAGAGATATTCCAGCTATAATCATCTCTTTTTCTGACTGTTAATTTATAACTATAGTATCCAAAGTATCCTTCCTGCTTTTATGATGTTAGGGTGATATCTGAGGGAGATTTGGCTGCTGTTTCTAGCTTGTTATGAAACCAAAATGGTTCCTATTTTGAGTGAAAGGTCGCAATATCGGAAGGTGTGTGCAAGACAGGTCTCATGAATTCTCACAGAAGACCATAAACAGCAACTCACCTTATAGTCTGGACTTGGCACCCAGTGACTACCACCTCTTCCCTAAGTTGAAAGAATATTTGGCCAGAACGCGCTTCAGAAAAATGACAAGGTCAAAGATGAAGTTCAACACTTCCTCAATGACATGGCAGTGAGCTGGTATGACATGGGCATACAAAAACTGCCCCAGCGCCTACAAGAATGCATTGACCGAAATGGCGATTACATAGAAAAATAGATAAATGTTCAAACTTTAAAATGATGTAAACATCATTCACAATAAACGTTTCTGTGATTTCTAAATATTCTTGGAGAACTTACTTTTGGGATCACCCTTGTATAAAAGACTTCTAATCTTTATGGGTCATTTAAGGGCTGGTATTTGGCTGCATCTTATATGACGATAAGGGCTGTACTTGGAGTTGAAACAATTTTAAACTATGGAATAAACGTAATGTCACATGCTCCACTCTTCACTTATCATTTATACTCCCCAATGGAAGTTAACCTTACAGATTTTCTGTTTGTTTGAAACCTAAGTTCCTATGGGAGATATTCTTTATACAATTTCAGATAACAGCCAATAATGTATATGCCACCTGAAGCAAACATCAGAATAATGTTATCCCTCCTTGTTTACTATTTGTATGCATAACTATATGTATACCACCACCACCACCACCACCATTTTAATGTTCCCTTTTCCATCTCTCATGAGTTGGTTAGAATTTATTACGGGAGATTTTTTACACTTGGATGCTCTTGCTGTTACCAACATTTACTTGTCTCAAAGTAAAGTAAATTCTCACATGACATGATTTCATAGATGATTAGGAATGAACTTGTGATGTTAAGACAAGGAGACACTAACGCACATATACACGCATGCACAAACACCCGACACACCAAAGCACATATATACATATTTAGTTTTATTTAACCACATTTTTCCGAGTTCAGTCCCATTTGCATGCCACCTTGGACAAATGTCTTGTACTATAACTTCAGGTTGACCAAAGCCTTGTGAATGGATTTGGGAGACAGAAATTGAAGGAAGGTAGCCATGTGTGTGTGTGTATATATATATATATATATATATATATATATATATATATGCATATATCATCATCATCATCACTATCATCATTTAATGTCTGCTTTCCATGCTAGCATAGGTTAGACGGTTTGACTGGAACTGGTAAGCCAGAGGGCTGCACCAGGTTCCAGTCTGATATAGCATGGTTTCAATGGTTGGATGCCCTTTCTAACATCAACCACTCAAGAAAGTAATGGGTTCTTTTCATATGCCACTGGCACAGGTTCCATTTGCATGACTACCATTTCACTTGGCTTGATGAGTCTTCTCAAGCACAGCATATTGTCAAAGGTTTCGGTCACTTGTCAGTGCCTCCATGGGGCCTGTCATTTGAAGATTATAGTTCACAACCTTGTCCTATTTCTTTTTGGGTTTACCTCATCTACAGGTTCCCTCCACAGTTAGAGTTCAGCTCTTCTTTATACAGCTGTTCTCGTCCATATGCATTACATGACCATACCAATGCATTCATCTCTCTTGCACACCACATCTGATGCCTCTTATGCTCAGTTTTTCTCTCATGACATTTACGCTCCGTTGTACATGCACACTGACATTGCACATTCAGCAAAGCAAACTGGCTTCATTTCTTTCAAGCCTTCTCTTGTCCTCTGCAGTTATAGCCCAAATTTCACTGCCAGGAAATGTGGGCTGTGACACACAGGCATCATACAATCTGTCTTTCATTCTGAGGGAGAGACCCTATGCTACCAACAGAAGTAGAAACTCTCTGAACTTTGCCCAACCTATTCCTATTTTAGCAGCTACACTCTCAGAGCATCCACCTCCATTGCTGACTTAGTCTCCTAGATAACGGATATTATCAGCTATTTCTAGGTATTCCTATTTTCTGTACATTTCTAGAGTTTATTGTACCTGTACATCTGTCAGGCATAAAGACTATTTTCCCTGTTAACCTTCCTCTGATATTGCTGCATCTCTTATATACATACATACATACATACATACATACATACATGCATACATACATACATACATACATACATATATACGTATGTACATACGTACGTATGTATGTATATGCATATATGTATGTATATGTATGTATAGTACACATCTATTTGTGTGTGTGTGCATGTGTGTGTGTGTGTGTGTGTGTGTGTGTATGTGTGTGTGTATGTGTGTGTGTCTTTGTGTCTGTGTTTGTCTTCCATCCCTGCTTGGCAACTAGTGTTGGTGTGTTCATGCCCATTTATTCCCTCATAACTTAGTGGTTTGACAAAAGAGACCAACTGAATAAGTACTGAGCATAAAGAAATGTAAGTACTGGAGTCAGTACTTTGTCAAATGCCTGAAACAAATAAAGGATAAAAGATAAACGATAAAATATAGCATTATCTCATTTTTATTTCATTGAGATAATTCAAGAAGGGAGTAGAATGAATGACGTGGTCGCAGAATACCAAAAGCACAAGTTTCACTGGGCTGGACATATCACAATGTTCGCAGACAATAAATGCAGACATCGAGACATTGAGACAATAAATGCAGACATTGAGTGGTATCCAGGAGATTGGAAAAGGCCACTCAGAAGGTCAGAAGACAATTTAGTTTAAAGATTTGGGTCAAGATGAAAAGGAATGATGCAATTAAGAAAGGACTGGAAGAACATTGTGATCAGCTAGGTATTACGACATCTGATTGCCTGATCAATACAGTGATACAGTGATATATATATATGTTGTGTGGAAGTAGAACACCCCTATTTGGTTGGCTCCTAATGGACTGTGCCCCAATACAAATGGAGTTGGTGAGCTGTGTAAAGTCAAGAGTTGTGTATTGTTGAGTGTAATTACAAGTATTGTGTATGTTGAGTAGAATGACTTGTGAGGACGTTATTTATTATGCTGTTATATTGTATGTCAAACGTGCGATGCAACAATATATATAATCCTTATTGCCATCCTCATCATCCTTTTTAATGTCTGTCTTCTGAGCTGGCACAAGCTGGATGCTTCAACAAGATCTCACAGATCAGAGGACTGCATCATTCTTCAATGTCTGCTTTAGAATGGTTTCTACAGCTGGATGCTTTTCGTAATTTCAAATACTTACCAGAATGAATTGAGTGCTTTTTCATTTTTTCATGGCATCAGTACTAGTGAGGTTGCTATGTAGCTCATAAGACTAAAATCCCCATCTAGTGGGGCCACAGTAGAGGAGGCAGCTTTATGCTAGGTGATGAACAGCTAAACTATAAAGGAAGGGGAAAAACAGGCTTCTTGCAATCAAAGATATACATGGCTGCTCACATTATACATAAGTAGTTGCAGAATTGCAGAGAGGGAGTAATTGCTATGGAACTGAACATGTATATATATATATATATATATATATATATATATATATATATATATGATGATGATGTATATACAGGGTACACTGGGTAAGTTGTTGCCATTTTATATTTTTCATTTTGAACATGCACATCATTTGTTTTTGATTTTGTCAACTAATTGGGCACCGTCTGTGAGAAAAACAGCACCATGACACGATTCACTCAGCCAGAAATTTGGAAACGACATGCTGTACTGCTTAGCATTCACACTGGAAGCTTCAATACAAACATTTCAGAATGTTCAGGTGTCAATATGAGGAGAGTGCAATCTGAGAATATGTACTGAGAGTGATAAAAATTCATGCATGTTGGGTCTGGGGCTGAATAAATATAAACATATATGTGAATTTGACTTGCCTAAATTTGATTCTTACTTCTATATATATATATGTACATGTATCTTTACATGGTTTAATTATGTGGGTTTTTAAGAAGCAAGACATATCAATCTTTAGGATGCCTGAAATGGCTAGGTATGATCACATAAAGCTCACAGTGAAATAAAACCACATTGAAGACCTTCAAGTGTTGGCAGGATACTGCAGATATGCAAATACCAAATCCAATTTATAAACATAGATCCAACTCACGAGTGGGTCCTTGGTGTGGTGTAGGTATAAAAGTAAGAACCATTTGTGTTTACCTTTTTTTATAAATATTCTCATATGCAGAAGCAATTTATAAATTTCATAAAAATACCTTGCTTATCAGAAAGAAATATTACATTGTTAAGTGTAACATACATGTGTGTATGTATGGGTATGTGTGGTGTGGTGTGGTGTGTGTGTGTGTGTGTGTGTGTGTGTGTGTGTGTGTGTGTGTGTGTGTGTGTGTGTGTGTGTGTGTGTGTGTGTGTGTGGATGTATACAGTTTATAAACGTTTTAGTTTGTCCCGACTAACATTTTAAGCACATTACTCAAAACAGAACTAAATCCTGGCTGGAATTTCCATTTATGATTGTTTAGTTATTTGATCAATTAAAGTATAAAGTGTACTTAATAATCACATTGTACTCCACAGGCTATCATGTAACTCCTCTGCATTTAAACTGGTTATATCTAGCCCAATTGTTCTTCTTGTTTTATGCTCAAACTAGCCAGATCTAGCTTCCCATACTTACCTTGCTGAGTCATTCTAAAAGTAAACAATCATATCATCAAAATCTCAAAGCGACAAGATAATGTATGATCAATTTAAAACAATGTGAATAAATAAGTATTACATTTGACAGAAATATCCGAACATTAAAGGGTTAATGTAATTCTCTGGTGGAATCACCTTAGAGCAGAACAGGCACATACTACCCACCCACTCTTTGTTACTTTCCTCCTTTCCTCTCTCTTCACAGCACCACTTCCATTCCTCATTATCTTTTTTCAGTGATGTCCCTTGTTTTCTGTACTCCATCCTTGGGATCTTTTTTAAAACGGGGGCCACATTTTTCATTAATGTTTTACGTAGTGTTTTTGGTACCGAAAGACTTTCAAACTTCGTATACTTATCTATTTTGTGTTATAGAACAGAAAAATATTTTTGTATTCGAATTTATTTCATGTAAAAAATTGTCTTATTTCGATAATTTCAACCAATCACTGACAAGTATTCAGTTGTTTACATTTACTCCTTTGGCTGATTAAGCGGTGTAAAGCGTATTTAATTTCCATAGCTTCGTTTTGCTTTTTTCTTTTTAAATTTGCTGTTTTACCCTAACCCTAACCCTATCACCGATAGAATTGTTTCAGAATCGTTTGTTTATGTAGTCGGCACTTAATGTATATCGGCTGAATGGACGTCAGTGATTGGTTGAAATTACAGAAATACGACAACTTTAACATGGAATAACTTAGGGATTTCTTTTTTTTTTAAAGAAGACTAAGAGAAAAAGATGTTTTATATGATACATTCTACCAGTGTTCCAAGTTTCAAAGTGTTTCGTTAATGAAAAATGTGGCCCCCGTTTTAAAAAAGATCCCATCCTTGCACTTCTTTCAACCTCTATCTCTCCCAATGCTCTCACATATTTAACATAACTCCCTTTCCTCTGAGCCACTCTGATATCTCCCATTCAATTACTACAGCTACTTCTAAGCTATCTAACTCTCTCCCTTCATATTCTTATGAAATATTCCCATCTGTCCCTGCACCAGCTCCAATCCTCTGTATTACTTCACCAATATTCTCCCCCACTGTGCCTTGAGGGTATGTACTGACACATATATTCACCACCATCTCTCCCATTCTCTCCTTCTCTATCTTCCTGTCTAAGTGTCCTTCTCTGTTCTTCTCCAACTGGGATATCCTTGTATCTCTTCTACAGCATCTTTATCCCTCTATTACTCTTTTAACCTTTCATCAACTGGCACAAAGCCACCTCTCTCAATATTACTGCCCCAGTTGAGGGGACTTTGTCTTGTCTTGCAACTTATTTGGTAATTTCACTGGTGCTGGTGCCAGTACAACAAAAAAAAACACCCAGCACATTCTGTAAAATGGTTGGCATTAGGAAGGGCATCCAGCCATAGAAACCATGCCAAAACAGATAACAGAACTTGGCATAGCTCTGGCTTGCGAGATGTTGTCAAACCATCCAACCAATGCCACCATAGAGAACAGACATTTAATGATGATGATGATAATGATGATGATGAGATGATGATGATGATGATGATGATGATGTCTCAACATAACTGGATCTTTAAATTGCAAGTGCAATTCATCTGACAGGCTTCCATAGAGTTTCTTCCCAATTTCACTTACAAGGCAGAGATTGATCCAAGGTAAGAATAAATGACATTTGCCAAAGATGCCATGAAATAGAATTGAAATAGGAACCTCATGATTATGATACATTCTATATAGTAAGATTTAAACAATATGAAGCAATTATTATTGGGGCTGGCAGAAACATTAGCACATTGGTATTTCTTTCAGCTCTTTATATTATTCTGAGTTCAAATCCTGCCAAGGTCAACTCTGCCTTTCATCCTTTTGAGGCCAATAAAATAAAGTACTAGTCAAGTACTGGGGTCGATGTAATTGACTTGCTCTCTTCCCCTCATAATTACTGGCCTTGTGCCAAAATCTGAAAGAATTATTATTATTATTATTATTATTATTATTATTATTATCATAAAGGTGGTGAGCTGGCAGAATTGTTAGCAAATCAGATAAAATCCTTTGTGATATTTCTTCCTGCTCTTTACATTCTTAGTTCAAATACTGCTGAAGTCAACTTTGTCTTTCATCCTTTCAAGGTCAATAAATGAAGTATCACTCAAATACTGAGGTTGATGTAATTGGCTGGTCACCTCCAACTAAAATGTTGCCAGCCTTCTGCCAAAAGGGAAAAACTGGCCTTGTACCAAAACTTAAAGCCATTATTTTCAGAGTTGGTAAAGTATCAGTTATAAATGGGTGTTAATGTCATTGGCTAACAAACTCACCTAAATTTCAGACCTTGTGCCTTTGTTTGAGCATGAGACAAAATACCTTGTGGTGTTTCTGCTATCTCTTTTAATTCTGAGTTTAGATCCAGAAAAATTAACTTTGCTTTTCATTCATTTAGAGTTGATATAATAAAGTACCAGTTGAGTACTGAGGTCAACATCGACTAAATCCATTCCTTTCAAAGTTGTTGGCCTTACACCTAAATCAGAAACCATTATTTAGGATAATAAACTGGTATTGGCCTTATACCGAAATCAGAAACTATTATTAGGATAATAAGCTGACAGTTGATAGAGCATCAGAAAAATGCCTTACATTTTTATTCTGGTTCTTTACAGTTTGAGTTCAAATCCTACTGAAGTCAACTTTGTCTGTCATCCTTTTGGTGTCAATAAAATGAAGTACCAGTCAAGTACTTTGGTCAATGATGTTGGCCAACCTCCTCCAATCAAAATTTCTAGTATATCATTATTATTATTAAGGTGGCGAGCTGGCAGAATCATTAGCATGCTGGGCAAAATGCTTAACAGCATTTCATCTGTCTTTATGTTCTGAGTTCAAATTCTGCCGAGGTCGACTTTGCCTGTCACCCTTTTGAGGGTTGATAAAATAAGTACCAGTTGAACACTGGAGTCGATGTAATCAAATCATTCCCTCCTCCAAAACTACTGCCCTTGTGGAAAAATTTGAAACCAGTATTATTATTTTTGGCCCTTTACATTCTGAGTTCAAGTGCTGTTGAGGTCAGCTTTGCTCTTCATCTTTTCAGGGTTAATAGAATACATACCAGTTGAGCTCTGAAGTCAATTCACTCGACTTCGCTCCTCCCCTTGTAATTGCTGGCCTTGTTCCAAAATTTGAAACAGTTATTTATTCTGAAGTTGGTGATTTTGCAGAATCATTAGCACATTGGACAAAATGCTTATAAAGATTTCTTTTGGCTCTTTATGTTCGGGGTTCAAATACTGTCATGGTAGACTTTGCCTGTCATCCATTCAGGGTTAAAGTAAAGTACCAGTCAAGTAATGGGATTGATGGAATAAACTAGCTCCCCACAGCTAAAATTTCAGGCATTGTGCTAATAATAGAAAGGACCATTCTAATAATAGAAAGTAAGGTGACAAGCCGGCAAAATCATTACCACACCACATAAAATGCTTAGTGGCATTTTGTCTGTCTTCATGTTCTGAGTTCAAGTTTCACCAAGGTTGGCTTTACCCTTCATCCTTTTGTGGTGGATAAATTTAGTACCAGTTGAGCACTGTGGTAGCAATCGAGTTACTCCTCCCCCAGAATTATAGACCTTGTACCAAAATTTTAATCCATTATTATTAGTATTATTATTAGCATCACACATAGAGTCTACACCCAAATCAACTGGTGAGTTTCCTCTAATTTTGCTTTTTTTTTGCCATTTTCAGCAGCTGAAATTGTAATTATTGGTTTGTAGATGTATTCAGGTTTCTTCTGGAAAACTTTCTCCCTGTTCCAATCATGGAATCGGTGGAAAGCCCATACTGAAAACATTTTTGGATATATATTTTCAATTTTTTTTTTTTTTTTCACAAGCTGACCAGCACAAGTTTAAATGGAAGAGTGGTATTACCTTCCTTGTGCTCAAATGGTCCCAGTTACAGTAGTTGACCATGCTTGGCAGTCACCACACCCATTGACATTTGCAAAAGACCTACATACAACAACACCACCACAACAATGTCAACAGCCAAAACAAGACTGTTATTACAAATATGACCTGTAGAAATTCCGGCAACAGTAATGAAACCAGCAAGAACACCAACTACAATATTAGTAATACCAAAACCACCAACATGAATAATAGCTATAATAGTTTAACAATCAGCAGTAGTAATGACATCATGGCACTCCCAGAAGAGGAAATGATTTGCACCAAGAAAAATGAAGAATATATAAGTATATTAATTGCAGCGAAAGCAAGCTATAATATCCTTCTCAAGGAAAAATAGAAAAATGTCTAGATGAAGTGTGATCTTCTGTAGTTATATTTGCCAAGGAAGGTAATATGAAACTGCGGTAGCTATATGCAACAACAAACAGTAAGTGTGCAGAATGGCTGCAATGACCTGTTCTTCTGACTAGTTTGTGATGCTTCCCTTATACATGGGACATCATGTGACCATGTTCAGGGTCTCAAATGTACCTTCTCATAGGGACCAGGCCACAGTAATGGCCATGCTAGGGGAAGATGGGGAGATAATAAGCATGAAAACAAACCCCTTTCCAGGTTTTGGTTGCTCTGGAAGAAGTCCTTGCTATCCCAGTTTTTTTCTGCTTCAGAGATTGCAAGCAAATGTGGGTGGACATGGAGGGTAGGAAACCTAGATGTTATATCTGTGGCAAAACCAATCACCTAAATGTTTTCTGCTCCACTGTGGAAAAGTCAAGAGAGGTGCCTCACACAACACAACAATTCCCAATGCCAAATCTGTTGCAATCTCAAAGAAGAAGGCAGCGGCTACTACAACAAACAGAGGAGCAGATAGAAAAAAGGGTAAATGGGAATCCTACTGACTCCTTGGATATAAAAACGGTTTCAGACAAGATAAAATCACAAGTGCCCATACAACTACTGGAATGACACACTCTCCTCATAGTCCACATACTTGCAATTTCATCTTTCAGTAGTCTGTATTTTTCAATCTTTTCTAATTCTTTGTCACTTATACATGCATTCCCAGGTATTGCAATATCTATGATCTTGGTTTCCTTTTTTCCTTTATCTATCACACTATCTGGTCTCTGAGCATCAAATAGGGAGTCACATTGGATTGTAAAATTCCACAGTATCTTACATTCCTTGTTCTCAGTGACTCCTTCTGGTTCATGTTCATACCATTTCCATGCTCTGTTCAGGTCCTACTTTTCACATAGCCTCCAGTAGATGAACTTAGCCACATTATCATGCCTCCTTTTGTAGTGCTTTTGGGCCAGCTTGCTACACTCACTCACAATATGTGAGATTGTTTTGTTTCTGCTGCCACACATCCTACAAAAGGGTGATTCACTACTCTTATCTATTTGGAACTTGGTGTAATTAGTTTTCAGAGATTGTTCTTGAGCACCACATGTCAGTGCCTCAGTGCATCCTTTCAGATCACTTCTTAGCCATCTCTAAGTGTTGTTCTTGTCTTTTCCTTCGATTTCTCTGAGGTATTGCCCATGCAGTGATTTCATTTTCCAATTGTTTACACTTTCTTCTTCATCTTGTTTCTTAAATGTTTGTGGGTGCGTCATATTTTCAGTAGGTATTGTATTATTAATTCTAACAGCTGCAAGCAAAGGTTCACTCTACTATTTGATGTACCATTCCAGACTGTTCTTCTTATTGACAACACAGATCTTGCATCCTATGAGGCCTCTTCCTTCTCTGTTCTTAGGTCTGTCAGTATCACTTTTGGGGTGTTGTTCCTTGTTAATTGTCATAATTTTTCTGGTTTTCCTGTCCATTTCCTCAAGCTTGTTCTTTGTCCAACTAGCAACACCTGTATCCATGTGTTCATTGCTCTGATCTTGTTTTTCCCATTGAGCCCACTTCCCATAATTAATTTGGTTCTTCTGAGATATTCTCACCTAAAGCTTTCCTTCATTTCACTATCCTTGATTTTATATTCCAAGATCCCCAAATATTGTTGTAGTGAAATCCTGACACCCATGTGGGATAGAAAGTGAACTGTCCTAAATCTTATAAAGGTGCATATGTACTAACAGTGAAAGGTACAGTGTGGTGTGTGCAGTTGCATTTGTGAAGGCAGTTGTTGGAGTCATTGAGAAGAGATATAAGTTCGTAACGTGTTTGTTACGAATTTAGTTTTTATTGTGTTATAACATTGTTACAGTGTAGTCTATATCCAAACTCAAGGATATGATAATCAATTAGCCTCAATGTCCTTGATTTTCTCACTGTTGGTAACTCTACACCATCAGATGACACTAGTTTGCCACTTTATATTTTTGTATTATTATTATTATTATTATTATTATTATTATTATTATTATTATCATTGTTGTTGTTGTTTGTATTCACAGCTACTACTGATGATAAGGATGATGGTCGTGAGAATTCGGAATGTCATGATATATAAATATATGCATGAAAAATATTCAGGAAGTAAAAAAGGCACTCCTATTTCAGTCAGTTGTTTATTCTCAGCTGTTTGTGATAAGTGTCCAAGATTAACTTTTTGACCTTGAAAATTTCTTTAGAAATATTTGAATTATTGATGTTAGAATGGCTGTAATGAACAAAATCCCCACATTGACCAAAAGTCACATATAAATATATGGTAAATCAGTAAGTAGTATTAGGTTGTGGTACCTATTTACTGCAAGATGGACTGGGCCATTACTTGTTAAGTATTTTGTTGAAATCAGAAAACAGTGTAGGCAACAGGACATAAACCATAGACTATTATCCTAGCAACTTAATCATTGTCAACTTCTTGTACAAACTGTGCATTCAAGAACATAAGCATGCATGGACAAACACACACACTATCTCTCTCTGCCTGTCTGTTTCTCTCTCTCTCTCTCTCTCTCTCTCTCTATATATATATATATATATATATATATATATATATATATATGTATGTATATTGTGCATTCTTTTTATGTATGTGTATAGATATTTTTATTTATATGTATTTAAAAGCAAAAAATGAATAATCTGAGTAAAAACATTAATACATGAAGTAGATGTACACATTAAGTCCTTTTTAAAGTGTCAGTATATTATTATCTTCCACTTCCTCCTCCTCCTCATTGTTATTACTATTAGTGTTGTTGTTTTTATTATTATTATTATTATTATTATTATTATTATTATTATTATTATTATTCATATACACAACAGGTTAAACCTTAGTCTGCTGACTAAGGACAGCTGACACGTTCCATCACACCCAACAAAATAAGCTGTGAGTTTTCATATAATAATAATAATAATAATAATAATAATAATAATAATAATAATATGCCCGGATGCAGTACCAGGCAGTGGCTCTCATGGCTTCTCATCTTAACTGATTGGAAGTGTTATCATGTACATTGTTTTGTCTTGGTATAAAAGATGGGCAACAGCAAATATTCTGCTTAATACCACAGATTTGCTTGTCAGTTGTTTGACCATAACCAGTTGAGCATACCCCTTGGTGGCTGATGATATGAGCATCTCTGATCAAGAGCAGAAGTAGTGGGGGAGCATCATAGCCATGTGTTGAGAGGAATTCTTTGGGGCTTGAATAATTCACCTTTGGAAACATGGGTGTTTTGCTCAACATCCTCAAACAAATCTTATTCAGGGACCTTTTGAGCGGTATGGGCTACTCGACCTGAAGAAAATTCTAACTCGGCCCCACCCGCAAGGTCATGCACTGTTTATCTTGATATAAGATCACCATGTCGCGTACATATGGTTGTGATGCATGTGCCTGGTGTACCCTTATCAGACGGGTAGTCATGATGGGCATACTGGGCTTCGTATATTTTACCCCAGTGTCACTTTGATGGCATGCACTGCTCTCTCACTCAATAATAATAATAATAATAATAATAATAATAATAATTATTATTATTATTATTATTATTATTATTATTATTATTATTATTGTTCAGTAGTTTTATTTTTATAACGTGCTTTCACTTCACTACCGAGTGCAGCTCTGTGCGCCTTGGGTATGTGCTGTGGTGCTCTTATGTTTACTGTATTGAAAGTGTTTTGCGTAGAATGTGTGCAGTACCCAGTAGTGCAATTTTCTGTATGTTATATATATTTGTTAGTCCTGGTGTTTTTGTTATGTATTTGTCTGAATATTTTTTTATTATACCTCAGGCACCTACTATGATAGGAATTGTTTCTGTTTTTAGATTCCACATTCGAGTTATCTCTATTTCCAGGTCTTTGTATTTTGAAAGTTTTTCCATTTCTTATAGAGAAACGTTGTCATCTGCTGGTATTGATACATCAATTAGAAAGCATTTTTTTTCTTCATGATCTTTGACAACTATATCTGGTCTATTTGCCTTAATTTCTCTATCTGTGTGTATTGGCATATCCCAGAGTATGGTTGCTTTCTCGTTTTCTGTGACCTTTTCTGGCGTGTGTTTATACCATCTTTTTTCTGTTGTTATTCCATAGTGTTGGCATAGCTTTCAGTGTATATAGGTTCCAGCTCTGTCGTGTCTGTGAATATATTCCTTCTTAGCCAGGACTGGGCAGCCAGAGATAATATGATTTATTGTTTCTTGTCCATCTCCACATATTCTACAGTTACTTGTTATATTTCTTTTCATTATGTGTTTTTGGTAATTTCTTGTGGGGAGGCTTTGGTCTTGTGCAGCAATTAAAAATCCTTCAGTCTCTGCTTTGACTCCTGAGCTTCTCAGCCATTGCTGGGATTTTTCTCTGTCTATTTCTTTCGCATTTAGTTTAGCCCAGTATTTACCATGTAGGAGCTTTTCTTGCCATTGTTTTATCATGGTTCGTTGCTGTTCTAGTTTTAGTTTGGTTTTCATTTGTTTTATAGCTTTTGTTGTTTCTTCTTCTTCTTCTTCTTCTTCTTCTTCTTCTTCTTCTTCTTCTTCTTCTTCTTCTTCTTCTTCTTCTTCTTCTTCTTCTTCTTCTTCTTCTTCTTCTTCTTCTTCTTCGTATTTGTTAGGTAGATTGATTTCTTGTTTGTATTTGTCAGCTTCCTTAAATACTGAAAACAGCTTTTTGTTTTGCTCGTGTTTTGTGGCTATTTGTATTAGTTTCCCTTGCTTTTGGAGTAGGTATTTTTGCAGTCCTATGGTGGTTATTTTATAATAGTTTTCTAGCTGTATAAGACCCCTGCCACCTTCTGTGCGTTGTATATATAGCCTTTCTATGTCAGATTTTGGGTGGTGCATCCTATATCCTGTCATTATTTTTCTTGTTTTCCTGTCTATTTTACATAGTTCGTTTAGTGTCCAGTTAAGGATGTTGTAGCTGTAGCTTATAACTGGGACAGCTAAAGTGTTGATACCCATTATCTTGTTTTTAGCATTGAGCTCTGTTTTTTGTATTGATCTAACTCGTCTATAGTACTCTTTCTTTATTTTTTCTTTCATTTGTGTATGTTGTATCCTATCTAGTTCATTGACTCCTAAATACTTGTATGGTTGGCTTTCGTCTAGTTCTCTTATTTCATTGGCTTTATCTAGTGTTATATTGCTGCTTTTAACTAATTTTCCTTTTTTCAGGGTTGCTTTGGCACATTTTTCTAATCCGAATTTCATATCTATTTCCTTGGTAAAGCCGTGTACTGTCTGTAGTTTATCATCATCATCATCATCATCATCATCATCATCATCATCATCACCATCACCATCACCATCATCATCATCATCATCATCATCATCATCATCATTATTATTATTATTATTATTATTATTATTCATATACACACAACAGATTAAACTGCTGGAAAAGAAAAATTCCAAACATTGGGCTACAACAAGTAACTTTAGATGCCAAGAACCCTCTTAAGTATGCTAGCTGTCCCTAATAACACTGTTTTCTGGAGCTGTACTAAACTGGGTTTTATGCCAATTTCCTCTCTCTATCTGTTCAAATCTTTAGGCATATAATGCACCTATAACTACTGGGATACATTTTACCCACACTTTCCATAGTCTTTGTAATCCAATGACTAGGTCCTGGTACTTTGCTATTTTTTCTATACCTCTCATATTGATTTTTTTTTCATAATTTGGGAAAGTAAGTCCCAAATGATGAAAAAATCAATTATCTGGCACTTTCTATTCTCTTTATCTACTACTGCTGAATCAGCCTTTTAGCTTCTATTACTCTGTCAGTCTGAATGTTGAAATCCAACAACAACTTATATTTCTTACTTTCTAGTACTTTACTAGGTTCATGTTCATACCACTTATCAGTATGTTAAAATCCTAGCTTTCTACATAAATTCCAGTGGATTACTCTCCCTAGGTTGTCATATCATTTCTTGTATTCTTTCTGTGCCAGCATGTTATATGATTAACACTTTCCTCTTTTGATTTGCATAACCTACATTGGGAATCTGCTTGATTTTGTCTATCTTGGCTCTTATCCAATTAGTCCTTAATGCTTGATCTTGTGCTGCTACTAATAAACTTTCTGTCTCCCTTTTCAACCTTTCTTTCTGCAACCATAATCATCTGGTTCACCAGTCCCCAGTCAAATCGTCCAACCCATGCTAGCAGGGAAAGCGGATGCTAAATGATGATGATGATGATGATGATAGAAGAGTTGGTATAGTCATTAAAATCAAGATTTATTAGAAGCAATATCATGAGGTTTGGTAAAGGAAAACTGAAAACAAGATGTTAGCTGACAATTAAGGGGGTCCCCCTTATGATTTCTATGATTTATGTCTGCTCCCTCAGCCCTACTCCTACCAGATACTGCCCTTTTGTTCTCTCAGCCTTAGATATACAAGAATTTGATAAACTAGTCTATAAATTAAAACTGACCCCATAAAAACAAAAAAAAATCAGTGACAGGCAGAGTCTATAACAATGTATATCTTCTTGAAAATTCAGTAACTTCTATGCTGGAATGAAGACAGCATGTTCTTTGTCTATCTCCTTAACTTCTTGGAGATTTTAGTTATAATTATACTAATGTGTCCATCTGTTCTAATTTAATTAAATTCTATGTCTTTGTGCAGCTGAGGATTGGTCTGCATTTTAAATTGATGTAATGATTGCATTGTTCAATTAAATGGAGTTGCATGAAATGATCTTACTACATTACCTCTAGATATCCTTGTTGCATATTTTGATACACACACACACACACACACACACACACACACACATATATATGTGTGTATGTGTGTGTGTATGTGTATGTATGTACACAAACACACATTGGAGTGCTGAAAAGTGCCTGGCTTTAAGGCTATTGTGAAAGGCCTGGTTGGAGGCCTGAACTACCAAGTTCTTTAACAGAGCTTAAAGAACTGAAGGATTGCTGCAATATGTGTGTGTGAATCTGAGAGGGAAATGTGTTGGATAAAATCATAATTAACTGATCCTCCTGTATTTTCTTTTATCCAAAGCCAGGAACTTTTCAGCATTCTCTCATATAATTAATTATTTGCAGGATCCAATTGAATCAAGGTCTTTTAATAATACAGACACCAAGTTCGGGTCAAGAATAACATATCTGTGTATCAACAGTATATATGAACACTTATACATATATTAATGTGTACATCGACTTGTCCTACCACTTGCATACACATGTACATTAACAGGAATCCCAGATAGATGGCTACACTGAACAAACCAGGTGTCTTCATACCTTTTTGTCATAAGAGAGATATTTTCACCATAGTAACTGCAGTGAATTTGCCTTTTAGCAGTTGAAATATGTCACAAACATATTTTAACTAACCTAAAATTTGCTTAGGCCTAAACACTGCTTGGCACTAACGTTTCATTATTTTCCATGGTCAGGTGATCCACTTGTGCAAATCAGTCAACAACGTTGACTGAATTTTTCATAAAGCTTTTGTTTTATAAGTTTGTTCAGCATTGCCTCTCTTAGGTACACTGACAAGAGTTAAAAGACTCGAAACATTGATGTTTGAGATTCCTGATAAATGGCAACTGAACAAACCTAAATTTTGCTTATACCTAAACACTGCTTGGTGCTAACATTTCCACACACACACACACACACACACACACACATATATATATATATATATATATATATATATATACATGAATTCTCAGTATGCTATACTTCTTGTGCAACTGAGAATACCAGTGGATCTCTTCTGTTCACCATACACTGCTTCCAATCAGTGGTAATTAAGGATGTCATTTTATCTATTCAGAATGTGTCCCCACCATTCCTTTATGTTGCTTACTGGTATGGGACTCATCTACTTTCATAAGTCACTGCCCGCATCATTCAACCCCTTTAGTTCATCTTGTCAGCTCTGTATAGAAGATGACATTAGACTACTCGTGACAAGTTCACTCTATCTTTTCCCCCTTCACCTGTATTGCTAGGTTATCCTACATTATTCCTCTGTCAGGATGGGCCTCTGCTATCAGTCTATCTTATGGGTCACAAACATTTCTGTTATTTCCCCAGTCATGTTGTCTTCAGTATATGTATCTATCTCAGAATGAAGTGTGATCCTATTGCTTGAACCCTTATCACACATTCCTCTCATCACTTTCATTCACTCTGCAATTACTCATGCTTCTCACTCTGTAAAGAGCATGGCAAGAGAGTACAGATAGGGTGTGCTCTATAGATTGTGTTGAAGATATAACATGTGTATCTCTATTAGTGGTGTCATAATATCCGGACCAGATGTCCTCGCCACTGCCAACTTTATCATTACTATCCTGTTGTTTTCTATGTACTCATGTTTCACCATTCAATGCATTTCCCTATTCTTCCTCTCTCTCCCTCTGAACTCATGAATGATGATGAACAATTAACAAAGAACAAAGGCTATTCTATAATGCTAAATGCTCTTATAGATACTTTTGTGTAAGTGTATTATTAATTGTTGCTAATGTATTCAATGATGCATCTATATACGATGTATACAGATATGTGTGTATGAATGTGTGTGTGGACATATTACACATGTTTACATACACATACACACATACATACATCAAAATATTGCTGAACCTACTTGACTATCGTATGTTGTTTCCAAATGGTGCCATATGAAAGGCAGGTTAACTAGGAAGTTAGTTTTTATATGTAGCAGATGTAGTTGATAGCTTCCAATATCTGGGTGACCAAATTAGTAGTGGGGGTAGGTGTGCTGAAAGTGTAGCTGCTAGAATAAGAATAGCCTGGGCGAAATTCAGAGAGCTCTTACCTCTGCTGGTGACAAAGGGCCTCTCACTCAGAGTAAAAGGCAGACTGTATGACGCATGTGTACGAACAGCCATGCTATATGGCAGTGAAACATGGGCCGTGACTGCTGAGGACATGTGTAAGCTCGCAAGGAATGAAGCCAATATGCTCCGATGGATAAGTAATGTCAGTGTGCATACCTGACAGAGTGTAAGTATCTTGAGAGAAAAGTTGAACCTAAGAAGCATCAGTTGTGGTGTGCAAGAGAGACGATTGCGCTGGTATGGACATGTGGCGAGAATGGATGAGGATAGATGTGTGAAAAAGTGCCACACCCTAGCGGTTGAGGGAACCCGTGGAAGAGGCTGGCCCAGGAAGACCTGGGATGAGGCGGTGAAGCACAACCTCTGAACATTAGGCCTCACCGAGGCAATGACTTCTGACAGAGGCCTTTGGAAATATGCTGTGCGTGAGAAGACCTGGCAAGCCAAGTGAGACCAAAATCCAAGGCCTCTGCCAGGGATGTAACCAGCCAACTTACGCATAACATTCCTTCATTGGACACTAAACTCCACTTGTGAAGACCTGTTGAGGCAAGTGAAATCGAAATCAAACTAAATTTGTAGATGGCACCCATGCCAATGTCTCTTCATTCAACACTAAACTCGGCTTGCGAAGACCTGTTGGGACAAGCGAAAGCGAAATTGTGATGGCACCTGTACCAGTAGATCACTAAGAGCACCATCCGAGCGTGATCGTTGCCAGAGCACCAGCTGTCTGGCTTCCGTGCCGGTGGCACGTAAATAGCACCATTTGACTGTGATCATTACCAACATCACCTTCCTGGCACTTGGGCACGTGAAAAGACATTCAAGCGAGTGCGTTGCCAGTACTGCTGGACTGACTCCTGTGCAGGTGGCATGGTTGGCGTTAGGAAGGGCATCCAGCTGTAGAAACTCTACCAAATCAGATTGGAGCCTGGTGTAGCCATCTGGTTCACCAGTCCTCAGTTAAATCGTCCAACCCATGCTAGCATGGAAAGCGGACGTTAAACGATGATGATGATGATGATATTGTATGATACAAATAAGATGATATTTTTTTCGAATGCAGAATTGCCTTTAGACCAGCAGAAATGCTGGGTAAATTACCCTTACAAAGTGGAAAAGTTTGTCATCAACCAGCCATGGGATTCAAACCCACATCTCTCAAGCCTCCAGCTGAGTTCTTTGCTATTAAGCTAAACTGTCCACTGACAAAATTATCCAAAAATTTATACACTAAATAGCTTATTGAACAGCTATGTATATATAAATATAAACAAACTAGCTTTTGTCTTTTTATAAGTGTCAAAATGTGTATTGTATGATATAAATAAGATATTTTTGTGAACACAAAATTGCTGTTAAAACAACAGAAATACACAGTTTAGCTTAATGGTAGAGCACTCAGCCAGAGTCTTGAGGAATATGGGTTTGAGTCCCATGGCCGTTTGCTGACAAATTTTTCTGCTTTGTAAGGGTTAATTTATCCTGTATTTCTGCTGTTCTAATGGCAATTCTGCATTCGAAAAACATATCTCATTTGTATTGTACAATACACATTTTGACAATTATAAAAAAACAAATGTTAGTTGGTTTTCACACACACACACACACACACACACACACACACACACACATATATATAAATAAATAAATATATATATATAAATAAATAAATATGTATATAAACAAATAAATATATATATAAATAAATATGTATATATATATATAAATAAATATGTATATATATATAAATAAATATGTATATCTATATATAAACAAATACTCAGCTTACAGATGCAGTTTAATATGCAGTTTAATATGCAGTTTAATATGCAGTTTAATATGCAGTTTAATATGCAGTTTAATATGCAGTTTAATGCTGAAAAATTCCAAGCCCTGCGCTACCAACGCCCAAAACTGGATATGAAACTTACAGAGTACACTGGTCCGCAGGGAATTTCAATGCCAGAGCCTAAATCAGTGAGAGACCTAGGTATCGACATGAGTGATGATGCCTCTTTCCAAGTGCACATTACCAGGATGGCAACAAAGTGCAGACGATTGGCTGGATGGATCCTGAGAACATTCAGAACCAGAGATAAGGAAACCATGATGATCCTCTGGAGGACATTCGTCCTCAGCCACTTGGATTACTACTCACAACTGTGGTCACCCAGCAGTGTGAAATTAACAGCAGACCTTGAAGCAATCCAGAGAAGATTCACAAAGAAGATTGTCTCTTTGCAACTGGTCAGCTACTGGGAAAGGCTGAAACAGCTAAGACTCTACTCCCTGGAGAGAAGGCAGGAGAGGTATGCAGTAATATACATCTGGAAGATCCTAGAAGGAATTGTACCAAATTTTGGCATTGAAAGCTACACCAATGCTAGAACGGGACGACACTGCATAGTGCCAAAGATCCCAGCAATGCCATCGCGCTTCAGGACCAGTTACTGCAACAGTTTGGGTTTCAGGGGCCCACAGCTTTTTAATATTCTCCCAAAGAGCCTGAGGAACCTGCACAAAGTAGATGTAGGGGTTTTTAAATCAAAGCTGGACCTCTTCCTGTCGAGAGTCCCAGATGAACATACCTTGCGGCAGGAGGTGCAAATGAGGGTTGCTAAATCAAACTCCATTCTTCACCAAGTGCCACAAATTGTAAGAGGCTCCCTGTAATAACAGTGTAGCAACACGGCGGTGCATCAGCATGGCCGCAGCTCTAAGCTGAAACTATAGAAGAAAAAAAAATATATATATATATATATATATATATATATATATATATATATATTTGGCCCTGGGAGCTCCTCTATGCTGATGACCTTGCCCTAATTGCGGAGTCACTATCAGAACTAGAGGAGAAGTTTCAGGTGTGGAAGCAAGGTCTAGAATTGAAGGGCCTTAGAGTCAACCTAGCTAAAACCAAAATCCTAATAAGTAGGAAGGTAGATAAAACACAAACCCCTTCAGGTAGATGGCCCTGCTCAGTATGTAGAAAAGGAGTAGGTAGTAACTCTATAAGATGTACCCGGTGCAAGCTATGGACACATAAGAGGTGCAGCAACATCAAAGGCAGGTTAACTAGCAAGTTAGTTTTTGTTTGTGGCAGATGTTCAGGTGCAATAAAGACTGCAAACAAACAGGAAACAACTTCTATCTCATTCCAGGGTGAAAAACTAGAGGTAGTCGATAGCTTCCGCTATCTGGGCGACCAAGTTAGTAGTGGGGGTGGGTGCGCTGAAAGTGTAGCTGCTAGAATAAGAATAGCCTGGGCAAAGTTTAGAGAGCTCTTACCCCTGCTGGCGACAAAGGGACTCTCACTCAGAGTAAAAGGCAGACTGTATGACGCATGCGTACGAACAACCATGCTACATGGCAGTGAAACATGGGCTGTAACTGCTGAGGACATACGTAAGCTCGCAAGGAATGAAGCCAGTATGCTCCGTTGGATGTGTAATGTCAATGTGAATACCAGTCAGAGTGTAAGTATCTTGAGAGAAAAGCTGAACATTAGAAGCATCAGTTGTGGCGTGCAAGAGAGACGATTGCGCTGGTATGGACATGTGGTGAGAATGGAGGAGGATAGCTGCGTGAAAAAGTGCCACACCCTAACAGTTGAGGGAACCCGTGGAAGAGGTAGGCCCAGGAAGACCTGGGCTGAGGTGGTGAGGCAAGACCTTCGTACATTGGGCCTCACCGAGGCGATGACTACGGACCGAGACCTTTGGAAATGTGCGGTGCGTGAGAAGACCCGGCAAGCCAAGTAAGATCGTTGCCAGTGCCCCTGGACTGGTTCTTGTGCGGGTGGCACATGAGATGCACCATTTTGAGCGTGGCCGTTGCCAGTACCGCCTGACTGGCTCCTGTAGGATTTTCGAGCGAGATCGTTGCCAGTGCCCCTGGACTGGCTTGTGCGGGTGGCACATAAAAGACACCATTTCGAGCGTGGCCGTTTTCATGCGGGTGACACGTAAAAGCACCCACTACACTCTCTGAGTGGTTGGCGTTAGGAAGGGCATCCAGCTGTAGAAACTCTGCCAAATCAGACTGGAGCCTGGTGTTGCCATCCGGTTTCACCAGTCCTCAGTCAAATCGTCAAACCCATGCTAGCATGGAAAGCGGACGTTAAACGATGATGATGATGATGATGATGATGATGTATATATATATATATATATATATATATATATATATATATATATATGTATATATATATATGTATATATATATATGTATATATATATATGTATATATATATATATATATATATATATATATATATATATATATATATATTTTTATATATATATATATATATATATATATATATATATATATATATTTATATATATAGGCGCAGGAGTGGCTGCGTGGTAAGTAGCTTGCTTACCAACCACATGGTTCCGGGTTCAGTCCCACTGTGTGGCACCTTGAGCAAGTGTCTTCTACTATAGCCCCAGGCTGACCAAAGCCTTGTGAGTGGATTTGGTAGACGGAAACTGAAAGAAGCCCGTTGTATATATGTATATATATGTGTGTGTGTGTGTGTTTGTGTGTCTGTGTATGTCCCCCCAACATCGTTTGACAACCGATGCTGGTATGTTTATGTACCTGTAACTTAGTGGTTCGGCAAAAGAGACCGATAGAATAAGTATTAGGCTTACACAGAATAAGTCCTGGGGTTGATTTGCTCGACTAAAAGGCAGTGCTCCAGCATGGCTGCAGTTAAATGACTGAAACAAGTAAAAGAGTAAAAGATATATATATATATATATATATATATATGTATGTATGTATGTGTATGTGTGTGTGTGTGTGTGTGTACATATATATGATGATGATGGTATATATATATATATATATATATATATATATATATCAGGACATCCCATAAGTTCTGTCCAAATTTTGAATAAAGAAAACAAGTGATCAAATGTTATATTTAATTGAAATTTAATCATCATTGTACTTTCCCTGATTATCTATGACTTCCTTCCATCTATTTACAAGCTTTTTAATCCCATCAATGTAAAACTCTTTTGGTTTCAAATTGAAGAACTCTGAAATGTCGGTTTCGACCTCCTCCTGGCTTGTGAAAGTTATGTCCCCCAAACGATTTTGTAAACTGCGAAACAAATGGTAGTCTGAAAGAGCAAGGTCGGGAGAATAAGGCGGATGAAGAATTTTTTCCCAACCAAGCTCTTTGATCTTCTGTGATATGTTCTTTGCAGTGTGAGGTTGCGCATTGTCTTGATGAAACATCACTCCTTTTCGATACACTAAAGTGGGTCTTTTTTCTTCAAAGCTTGGTTCAAACACTCTAATTGCTGACAGTAGACTTGAGCATTGATTGTTGCATTAGGTGGTAACAATTCAAAGTGAATTACTCCTTTGCAATCCCACCAGATTGAGAGAAGAACTTTTTTTCCATGAAGTTCCCTTCTCGGTTGTGTTTGAGCTTTTTCCCTTTTACCAAGCCACTGTTTACAACGTTTAACATTTCGATAGAAGATCCATTTTTCATCACCAGTCACAAGTCTATCCAAAAAGTTTGCAAGAATGGAGAGAAGAGCAGATGTCAACTTGGGATTTGTGGTTGCTTTCGGACAATTCATGAGGCACCCATTTTCCAAGTTTGGGAACCTTTCCAAGTTGTTGAAGATGACGATGAACAGTTGTATTGTTTGAACTAAGCTTTATTGCCAATTCTTCAACTGATAATGCAGGATTTTCTTCAAGTAATGCCCTAAGGAGCTTATCATCAAACTCAACTGGACATCCTGTTTGATCTTCATCTTCAAGGCTGAAATCTCCACTTCTGAATTTTGCAAACCATCTTCTGGAAGTTCTTTCCTTCAAGCATTCTTTCCCATAAACTGAGTGTATGTTTCAAGTCGCTTTGGCTGCAGAGTTTCCTTTTTTGTACTCATAAAGCATTATGTGCCTCAAATGCTCTTTGGATACTTCCATGTTAGAAAGGGTTTTAATCAAAGAAATTTTAATTCTGTTATTCTGTAAAATAATATTTGATTAGTTTAAATGTACACAAATGCATAAAAATAATTTTTCAATTCCATTAGACATTCTAAAATGCTATCAAATTTCATTCAATTTTAAAAAAGGTAAAATCGGACAGAACTTATGAAATAACCTGATCATCATCATCATCGTTTAACGTCCGCTTTCCATGCTAGCATGGGTTGGACGATTTGACTGAGGACTGGTGAAACCGGATGGCAACACCAGGCTCCAGTCTGATTTGGCAGAGTTTCTACAGCTGGATGCCCTTCCTAACGCCAACCACTCAGAGAGTGTAGTGGGTGCTTTTACGTGTCACCCGCACGAAAACGGCTACGCTCGAAATGGTGTCTTTTATGTGCCACCCGCACAAGCCAGTCCAGGGGCACTGGCAATATATATATATATATATATATATATATATATATATATATATATATATATATATATATATATATATATATATATATATATATATATATATTAAGAAAAAGGAGGCAGTCAGAATTTTGAATAATTGTTTATTAGTGCTTTCATGCAATTTCATAGAAAGAATTTATTTTGAAAAATCCTCATGAATGGATGAAAACACTAATAAAGAATTATTCAAAATTCTGACTACTTCCTTTTTCTTAATATACAATGTCTGTACATCATTTTAAACACTCTATACATACATACATATATATATATAGTTGAAATTTACAAAAAAACAAAAGACGAAAACAGGTGTATAAACAACAAGCAGGTGTATTAGTTTGATGCTCGGGAGGGTGAGAAAGTCTTTTACATTTCGAGCCTACACTCTTCAACAGAAAGGAACATGAGGAAATAAACAGAAAGAGAATAAAAAGAGAGAAAAAAAAATATATGTATATATGTATATGTGTATGTATATATATATTTATGTGTGTGTATTTGTCTGCATATATATATTCTCAACCACACACATGTGTGTGTGGTTGAGAAGCTTACTTTCCAGCCATGTGGTCTTGGGTTCAGTCTCACTGAATAGCACTTTGGGCAAGTGTCTTCTACTATAGCCCTGGACTGACTAGACCTATGTGAGTGGATTTTTTAGGAGGAAACTGAAAGAAGGTGATCATGTGTGTGTGTGTGTGTGCTTGTGTGTGTGTGTGTGTGTGTGTCTTGTCTTAATACTGTGTGATGGTTGCAAGCAAGTGTCACTGTCATTCAAGCAGTATCATTTGTTTCCCAGTCTTCATGGAAATGTTTCTGGCCAATGTGAACATGAAAAAAATGGACGTTAAGTGATGATGATGATGAGGGTGGGGGTGGGGAGGATTTTATGTGTGTGTGTGTGTGTGTGTGTGTGTGTGTTATTTTCTATGTATCAATGTTCACATTGTCATTTAATTGGAGCATTTTATCTTTCTATGTTCATCTTGAGTAAGGAAATAGAGGCTTATGCACGTGACACTTATCGGTTATGTCAGCTATTGAAGTCTGTCCATGCAGATGTTTATTCTTATTAGTAATATGATCAGCAACATGTTTTTCAAAGATCCTCATAACTCTGTTATCAGCCATGAATGCCATTATACATCTCCTTATTTCTCTAGAACACTGGACTCATTATAGATTTGTAGTTAATATGTCATGATAGCATATATTACTGGCAAGTCAGTGATATGAATATAAATGGAAAGATTTACTCTTTAATTTCACCAACAGCCTACTTACTTTACTCAATGATGTCAGGACTACACTATCATCATCATCATCATCATCGTTTAACGTCCGCCTTCCATGCTAGCATGGGTTGGACGATTTGACTGAGGACTGGTGAAACCGGATGGCAACACCAGGCTCCAATCTAATTTGGCAGAGTTTCTACAGCTGGATGCCCTTCCTAACGCCAACCACTCAGAGAGTGTAGTGGGTGCTTTTACGTGTCACCCGCACGAAAACGGCCACGCTCGAAATGGTGTCTTTTATGTGCCACCCACACAAGAGCCAGTCCAGGGGCACTGGCAACAATCTCGCTCGAAAACCCTACAAAGGCCAGTCAGGCGGTATATATATATATATATATATATATATATATATATATATATATATATATGTCTGTACGTATTGTCGTCGTCGTTTAACGTCCGCTTTCCATGCTAGCATGGGTTGGACGATTTGACTGAGGACTGGTGAAACCAGATGGCTACACCAGGCTCCAATCCAATTTGGCAGAGTTTCTACAGCTGGATGCCCTTCCTAAAGCCAACCACTCAGAGAGTGTAGTGGGTGCTTTTACGTGTCACCCGCACGAAGGCCAGTCAGGCGGTACTCGCTCAAGAAACCTCATGTGTCACCCGCACAAAGGCCAGTCAGGCGGTACTCGCTCAAGAAACCTCATGTGTCACCCGCACAAGAGCCAGCCCAGGGGCACCAGCAACGATCCCGCTCGAAAAATCCCAGAACCCCACAAAAGAGCCAGTTCAGCGGCACCGGCAACGATCTCGCTCGAAGAAATTTCATGTGTCACCAGCACAAGAGCCAGTCCAGGGGCACTGGCAACGATCCCGCTCGGAAGATTTCATGTGTCGCCCGCACATGAGCCAATCCAGGGGCACTGGCAACGATCCTGCTCGAAAGACTTCATGTGTCGCCCGCACATGAGCCAATCCAGGGGCACTGGCAACGATCCTGCTCGGAAGACTTCATGTGTCGCCCGCACATGAGCCAGTCCAGGGGCACTGGCAACGATCCCGTCTCGCTCAAGGCATTTCATGTGTCACCCGCACAAGAGCCAGCCCAGGGGCACCGGCAATGATCCCGCCCGAAAGATTCCATTTGTCGCCCGCACACGAGCCAGCCCAGGGGCACCGGCAACGATCTCGCTCGAAAAACCTCATGTGTCACCCGCACAAGAGCCGGCCCAGGGGCACGGGCAACGATCTCGCTCGAAAGATTTCATGTGTCGCCCACACACGAGCCAGTCCAGGGGCACTGGCAACGATCCCGCTCAAAACATTTCATGTGTCACCCGCACAAGAGCCAGTCCAGGGTCACTGGCAACGATCTCGCTCGAAGGATTTCGCGTGTTGCCCACACATGAGCCACTCCAGGGGCACCAGCAACGATCCTGCTTGAAAAACCTCATGTGTCACCCGCACAAGAGCCGGCCCAGGGGCGTCGCCCGCACATGAGCCAGTCCAGGGGCACTGGCAACGAACCCGCTCAAACATTTCATGTGTCACTCGCATAAGAGCCAGTCCATGGGCACTGGCAACGATCTCGCACGAAAGATATCATGTGTCGCCCGCACATGAGCCAGTCCAGGGGCACTGGCAACGATCCCACTCGAAAGATTTCATGTGTCGCCCGCACATGAGCCAGTCCGGGGGCACTGGCAAACGATCTCGCTCGAAAAAGCCTCATGTGTCACCCGCACAAGAGCCAGTCCAGGGGCACTGGCAACGATCTCGCACGAAAGATATCAAGTGTCGCCCGCACATGAGCCAGTCCAGGGGCACTGGCAACGATCCCGCTCGAAAGATTTCATGTGTCGCCCGCACATGAGCCAGTCCGGGGGCACTGGCAAACGATCTCGCTCAAAAAAGCCTCATGTGTCACCCGCACAAGAGCCAGTCCAGGGGCACTGGCAATGATCCCGCTCGAAAGATTTCATGTGTCGCCCGCACATGAGCCAGTCCGGGGGCACCGGCAATGACCTCGATCGAAAAACCTCATGTGTCACCCGCAAGCCGGCCCAGGGGCACCGGCAACGATGTCGCTCGAAAGATTTCATGTGTTGCCCGCACATGAGCCAGTCCAGGGGCACTGGCAACGATCCCGCTCGAAACATTTCATGTGTCACCCGCACAAGGGCCAGTCCAGGGGCACTGGCAACAATGTTGCTCAAAAGATATCATGTGTCGCCCGCACATGAGCCAGTCCAGGGGCACTGGCAATGATCCCGCTTGAACGATTTCATGTGTCACCCGCACATGAGCCAGTCCAGGGGCACCGGCAACGATCTCGCTCAAAAAACCTCATGTGTCACTCGCACAAGAGCCAGTCCATGGGCACTGGCAATGATCTCGCACGAAAGATATAATGTGTCGCCTGCACATGAGCCAGTCCAGGGCCACTGGCATGTCTACATTTTTTTCAAACCAACCAGCTAATTTGTCTAATTTATTAACTGTCACAACATCAGCTTCTATGGCATCATCAAAAAGCAGAAATGGCTTATGGTACCATCACTCTTCAGACAAATGAAATGATGTGTACCATTCTGTTCATCAAACTGATGCCAACAAGCAAGCTGACATCCATGGCTTTTGGATAACTCAGCTGGTGTGCCATCTCATTCATCTACTCAGACAAATAAGTGCTCAAATGAGCCTATTACATCAACTTTTCTAACTAATCATGTACAGAGACTGATGTTATATAAACAGGTGCACCTGTCATGACGTACAATAGCTTACCAGCTGTCATTGTTAGTGGTGGTTATTGGGTACATAACCCAGTTGAGAATTGCGATATTATTAGTCGTCACTGTTTTGTCAGTCATTATCACAGCAAACTAGTTAGAAGTATCAAACCAAGCAGGGAGCATCATAAGCTTTCATCAATAATATGCATGAGTTTGATATTGCTAGCAAAACTCTTTAACTGTCACAACCACAACTTTCATAGAAAAAACTTTGCAACACACCATTTCACTTTATTCTTCAGACAGTTAATATTCACAAACAAGTGGTAACTAGGAACATAAAGATCATGTTTGCAGATATACTTTAGGTACTTTGTACTTTCTATAGACGCATTTGTCTATAGTCCTGCAGACTTACTTGCATCTTGTGCACCTTTCATCAAAACTCACCTGCATCTGACACATACATATAGTATGTTCCTTCTTATATTTGTACAAGCACTTTGTATGGACATTTACATATACAAGTCACATTTACACATACAATTACTTCAGCAATTTACTACCAAATACTTGCACAACAATATGTGTATATAAACACATATGCATCACATGTAGCTTCATCAAATGTGTTTATATCTATAACAACCACTCTGCTTGAGTATATCTGTAGTAGGGTACCTATAATGACAACATTCTCTTCTATCTCATTTATGAGGCCCAACATTCACATCACTTCTTGTGTCTTCATTGGGCAGTGGTTGTTTGCATAAGTATGTTGTTTGTTGTTTGCATGTTCAAGGCACTATAACCAACTTTTCTGCATATGTTAGCTAATGTTTTTATTCTTTGTTACCTTGAAAATGTGGAGGCGCACTGGCCCAGTGGTTAGGGCAGCGGACTCGCAGTCATAGGATCGCAGTTTCGATTCCCAGACCAGGCGTTGTGAGTGTTTATCGAGCGAAAACACCTAAAGCACCACGAGGCTCTGGCAGGGGATGGTGGCGAACCCTGCTGTACTCTTTCACCACAACTTTCTCTCACTCTTACTTCCTGTTTCTGTAGTGCCTGTAATTCAAAGGGTTAGCCTTGTCACACTGTGTCACGCTGAATATTCCTTGAGAACTACGTTAAGGGTACACATGTCTGTGGAGTGCTCAGCCACTTTCATGTTAATGTCATGAGCAGGCTGTTCCGTTGATCAGATCAACTGGAACCCTCAACGTCGTAAGCGACGGAGTGCCAACAACAACAACCTTGAAAATATTAGGAATATTAGGAATGTTAGAAATGTGTATTTTGGTCAGAAATATAGTAACGAAAGGGTTAAACTGTTGCAGTCAACAACTTGCAAGAAAGACATGATCAGGGAGAATATTTCAGAAGGTTGATATTCTGAGGTGAGAGAACTAGGCATAGTGGTTAGTGTGAGGTTGGTGCAGGGCAAGGACCAACAAGAGTAATGAGAAGTGGAATGATGTATATGTTAGGGGTGTGTGAGTGGTGGCGGTATGTGATCAGCCAACTCTGATGAACAGAGGCCATTATAGTAATGATAAGATACAAAATCAGCCAACTCTGAGGAAGGTATGAGACCAGCTACTCTGATGTGGATAATTTGCTGAATTCTTTGCCTCATGTTCTCCAAAGACAAAACTGAAGAGTCCTTTCAACTGTAAATTATCTCTACTTATTTACCAATCATTTTGCTGAATGTATCAATCGTATTTACCGTGGCACCACTATCAGTGAAGACAATAGAAAGTCCTCACCACTGTATGAAGTTTCTATTCATGGAAATATGACAATGTGAGTGAGTAAAACAGATAAGATTGAGGATGACTACAGAAGATGAACCAGAATGAGAGGGAGGAAAGAAAAGAATGTAAGGTGGAGACAAAGTGAATGGGGTGACAATGAAGAGGGAGTGAAATATGGGAAAGATAATACTAGAAGGTGTGACAAAGAAAAGAAAACTGCTTCCTGATTTCATAGAGAGATATATTCTGGTAAAGGTAGAAGATTGCCTTGTAATTTCAATTGAACTTCTTTATGGTTTTATGTGTTATAACAGGTCAGACACCAGTTTTTCTATGTTGGTTGTTTATCACCACAACAGGTCGTTGAAATGTGAGATATACTATATCTTTATTTATAATGTTTTCATTCGTAAGTTATAACGAATTTTATTGTTTATTAATTAAAAGCTATAATGATAATTTCGTTACTTATAACTTAATTATAAGTATTATCACTAAGCATAACTCTTAGTTTAGTTTAGTTTAGTTTAGTTTAGGTTAGGCTGCGTAAATGTTATGATGTCACATGATAAACGCTGGGTGAGCATTTATCATGTGCACGTATGTTGAAGATATAGATTATATTTTTTTACCGTTGTACATAAAAAAATAGTTTCATTAATATACAGAAATAAATTCAACAAGTTGAAAGAAACAAGAAGTAAAAGGAATTAAGTTTCTACATTAATTTATTATATACATATTTTTACATTTATAGAAATTTAGAAACAAAGCATTTCATAGTAGAGAATTTACGACTTAAAATTATCATTAACTAGTTTCTCATTCTAACTAATGAGGTTTCGCAACAATTCAATATTGTCGGATTTGAGTATTGAACATGGCATATATATTTGCCTTATACTCAAAAGGGTGAGTGTCGTGGACTTGAGTAACATCCAACGATCACTGGAGATTTGGCTGAAAATCAGGGTTTTATGACTACTCATACACGAATCATAGAACCGTAACCCCGTGAAAGATTTCTTCAACGAAGTTCATAATTCGTATATGGGCAGTAATTTTTAACCAATGAGAAATCAATAATTTCTCATGTTCGGGCAAACAAACTTACGTTCTCTCTCTGCCTCTTATGAGTTTGCTACAATGGCAACATGGGATATTAATTCCTATAAATAGAGAAGATACAAGATCTTTAACAATGACAACTTTTACAATATCATATGAGGCATTTGTAAATAAAATGTTAGCTTTTAATTAGCCTAGAATATTAAAAGTTGCCATTTTTGTCACAAGTGGCAGACACCCATCTAAAGGAATGCACTAGTATACCAATAAGAAACTTGCTGGAAATGTTGACCTTCTGTGTAGAAACTACCTACTTCAGTATGGACACTGATATATATCGACAGGAAGAGGATTTAGCTATGGGCTCACCATTATCACCAATAATAGCCAATATATACGTGGAATACTTTGAGAATTTGGCTTTAGGATCAACACCACTAAAACCAACCCTATGGCTGTGATATGTTAATGACACCTTTATATTCTGGCCCTACCAGGAAGATGTCCAAGTGCTGTTAGATCATGTGAACTCAATAAAACCATCCATACAATTCACAATGGAAAAGAAAAAAGACAATCAGCTAGCATTCCTGGATGTATTAATAACACGCACCAAGTATGGATTCAGGACATCCGTATACTGCAAGCTGAGTTCGATTCCAGGCAGTGACCTGGATAATAATAATAATAATAATAATAGTAATAATAATAATAATAATGATAATAATAATAATAATAATAATAATAATAATAATAATGATAACAACATTGAAAAATACCTTAGGAATGAGAACCCAGGTTTGAAATTTCCCCAAGACTCCTGATGAAGGCTGGAGGGTATATCAGTTGAAACGTTGTGTGAACAACAAACAAGGTGAGGACAAATATCCGTCAAATGTAAATAATATAAATAATTTACAATGCCACTAGAATCAACTTTGCCTTTCATCTTTTGGTATCAATAAAAAATGTTTCAGTTGAGCACTAAAGCTGACATAATCAACTTACCCTCTCCCTGAAATTGTTGGCCTTGTGATAATTTGAAACCGGTATGAATAATACAAATGAAACTGTCATATTGTTAGATAATACTTGGAAATATGAGTTAAAATTTTGTCAAAGTAGAGACAAAGTTATTAAAATGTGAGGGTTGAAGGATGGAAGAGTGATAGTGCTGGGAAGAGTAATGAAAACATGATGATAATTGCAGCTCCATTGCTGCAGGCGTAAAAGAGAGGAAATGGTGATAGGGATAAATGAAGGTGAGAGAACATAATGGACAAAATACAAAGAGAAAGTGGTGGCTGGCATCACTCAAAAGGTGATAATAGGGATTGGATACAAACAGAGCTAATGCTATCACTCATACATATCTCTTGATGGGAGAGAGAGATGTTGGGTGAATATAGTGGTGGTTGAATAGCCACAGGTTTAGCAGTATTTCTCACTAAATGGGAAGTATGGCACAGTGAGCAGGAGAGAGTTGGTGTGTAGTGACCAGAAAGGAAAAAAAAAAGGAAAAAGCCTGCATCATGAAAGAACTGACATGTAATATTGACAAAAAAGAAAACTTTGATCTAAGATTGTATTATCTTTTGTCCTAGGTAAGCTGACTGCCATTTTCCCACTGACCCTTTCTCTGTCCGTCATTTCTTTTTTGGTATGTAATACTGTTAGGACTTAGTTCATGAATTTATGTTGAAAATGTCATCATTTATTACTAAAGTTGTTGCTGAAGGCAATGGACTGGGAGAATAGAATATCGGAATAAATGTAGTATTTGCTTCAGATCTTTATGTTCTGAAAGTTAACTTTGTCTTCCATTGTTCTGAGGTGGTTCAAATAAAGTTCCAGTTAAGTACTGGGTCATGTTTATTGCATTATAAATAGACTAACATATCAGTTATATAAGTTTGTATTTAAATAATGGAAGTATTTAATAATGCAAGTGTGTAAAGAAGGAATATATTCAATAATGAAAGTATTTAATTGATGTCTGATTTTTTATCTAACGATAATTAATAATGATAATACTGCCACAAAATACAATGTACAAAAATACCAAGCATAAAAAGAAAAAAAAGAGTACTATGGTCAATGCATTTGTCTAAAATTATCTCAGGCAATGCCCCAGCATGGCCACAGTCTAATAACTGAAGCAAGTAAAAGATAACAAATAAATATGTGTGTGTGTGTGTGTGTGTGTGTGCACGCGCGTGCTGGAAAGCATAACATGTAGCCATAAATTATAACATCTTTTACTTTTTTCAGTCATTTGATTGCAGCCATGCTGGGACACCACCTTGAAGGGTTTTAGTCAAACAACACAACCTCAGAACTTTTTTTTTAAGCCTAGTACTTATTTTATCAGTCTCTTTTTGCCAAACCACTAAGTTGCAGGGACGTAAATGCACCAACACAAAGACACACACACATATACATACATACGAGGTGGTATGAAAAGGTTTCCCAACTAATTATGTTTAATAAAAAATAACTTATTTACTTAAGATTTAACATCATCTCTTTCAAAATAGTCACCTTGCACAGCATTCTTGCCACTTTTGGAATCCGAGCTGGAAGTCGTTTTCCGTAAGTGAGATGAAGACTTTCTGCAATTCATTCTAGATCTCCTCAATGGTGTTAAAACAGCAACCTTTGAGCTGCATTTACATCTTGGGAAAGGAATAGAAAGTCCTCAGGTGCTGAATCTGAATAGGTCGGGTGTGGAAGTGATACTATGTTGTCTTTTGCCAAGAAGCTTACAAGTGAGGAGGGATTGACGACAGTAGAACTCTCAATTGACAATCTGGCCCAGGGACGTCCTTTTGCTTTTGAAGAGCCTGTGCCACTTGAAACATTGGGGGTGCTATATCTTGGAAATCTACCAGCCCAATGGTTTCCCTTCATGGCAGAATTAATAGTCAAGACTATTTAAGAATTTTATCTGATCAAATTCATCCTATGGTTGTGGAACTGTTTCTGAAGGGAAACACAATCTTTCAGAGTGATAATGCACCAATTAACACAGCTGAAATTGTTACTGAATGGCACGAGGAACATTCTACAGAAGTTGAACATCTTATCTGGCCACCACAGTCCCCAGATCTCAATATTATTGAACATTTATGATGCATTTTACAAAAACAAGTAAGGAGTTGATATCCTCCACAATCATCACTACAAGAACTGGAGACTGTTTGAGCTGAAGAATGGACAAAAATTCCTTTGGAAACAATTCACACTTTATACGAATCCATACCTCATAGAATTGAAGCTGTAATTACTACCAAAGGCAGTCCAAACCCCATATTAAAATAAAGTTGTTTGAAATTTTAAGGTGTTTTCATTATTTTATCCAACCCCTGTATATATATATATATATATATATATATATATATATATATATATATATATATATATAACTGAGAATGTCTGTCTATCTGACTGTCTGTGTGTTTGTATGTGTTCATCACTAAAACTCAAGAACAACCCAACTGATTTCATTCAAATTTTACTCATGCCTTATTTAGGGTCCATGGAGTGTCATGGGCTCCAAAAATGTTGAACTTCTTGTCTAATGCGAGCCTGGAGCAATCTCTTATCTCTTAAACTGTTTTGGTATTACATGTCAAAAGTGAAACAATAACATCTCTATAGTAATGTGATATAATAGTTTCACTGTTATAAGGTTTCAATTCCAATTAATTTCATTATATATTTATATATATGTTTGTATATATATCATCATCATCATCATCATCATCATCGTTTAACATCCGCTTTCCATGCTAACATGGGTTGGACGATTTGACTGAGGACTGGTGAAACCGGATGGCAACACCAATATATATATATATATATATATGTCTCTTAAAAGATAGAGCTCAAAATCAATGCATTGATGTGTATGTGTATGTGTGTATATGTATATGCATGCATATGTGAGTGTATATATGTGTTTGTGTGTATATAGTTATATATAAAAAATACATATAGATATATATTGGTGTGTGTATGTAAGTATTGGTATATGTGTGTATGTGTGTGTGTGTGTAGGTGTGGGTATGTGGGTGGTGGTGTCCGGTGCGTGTGCGTGGGCGGGTATAGTTAATTAATTAATTAATATATTATCGTTATAGAAGGATCCAATAAGAAATCTTGATGTACATGGGGGATAAATTTTTTGACAAGGGATTTTTACGCTGTAAACCGGGCGGTGTACGTCACTGGATTTCAATTGACTTGTTTGTTTACATTCTGTAAGAAAATAACGATGGTAGGTTGCGTGCCGTCGATTATTCTGTCACCCTCTTGGATGATGTGTGTGTTTTGCTAATAATAGTAGTATTGGTGATGGCAATAATGCGACCCTGAAGAGATGGAGTATCCAGAAATTTGTAATATGTTGTAATTTGTTACAATATTTTACGAGACATCTTATGATGTGGTTTATTTATCCGGGATACCCTATTGAAATGTGCATAGGTTTGGCTTATTGTGGTTGTTTCTGTTATTATAATTGTTGCTGCAATAAAGTATCTTCAATGCATTGATTTTGAGCTCTATCTTTTAAGAGACATGTATACATATATATATGCAAAAACTCACCTGTGAGCTTTTTGCTAAGACTGTTAACAGATACTATATATTTTGTAAAATTTGTTTTATAAAAGCATATATTTAATATATATATATGTATGTATATATATATGTGTGTATATATGTATATGTATGTATATATATATGTACATATACATATGTATATATATATATATATATATATATATATATATATATATATATATATATATATATATATACATATGTATGTATATGTATGTATGTATGTATATGTATACACATATATGTGTATATATGTACATATATATTAGTATAAGACAAATAGGAAAATGGAGAGGATAATCAACTGGCAAACATCAGGCTGTAGACATTTATTTGGATCTAGTTATTAATTAATTACATTCATATGTATAAGTAATCAAAACAAACAAATAAACAAGTAAATAAATAGATAAATAAAAATAAATTAATGAATAAGAAGAAATGAGTGAAAAAATTCTAAACTCTTACAGCTGTTTTTACTATGGCGTTGTCCAATTTGCCAAGTTTTCCACATCATACTAGTAATATACAGGGATTGTACAAAGGTTGAACAAACATTGGACAGGGGTTGGACAATGATTGAGCCTCAAAGCTTCATCAGAGAGACCATAATGTTAGGGATCTAACATGTGAGGAAGTAAGGTAAAATAATAACATAAAATAATAGAATAATAGAAATAGCAAGGAATGGTAAAAACGTCAATTCCAAGGTGATATCCATAAGCTATGGGATTACATTTTGTGGTAAAGAAAGTCACTTCCAGGAGTAATTTCCACAGGAGGGAAACAGCAAGGGTAAGACGTTGTGGAGTGAGTTTAATGGGATGGTCCATATTACAGGAGTCAAAAGTTAGAGGCTAAGAATGAATTGTCTTAAGGAGCCTTACTTAATATATGGGTAATGAATAGTACTAACAGTTATGGATATAGTACTTTTTATGAATATATCTGAGATATATATCAAATTTACAAGTTATTGTCAGAATGAGAAAAATAAAGGATGAAACAATGAATGGAAAAATAAACAATGCTGGACTCTAGCGAAGGGAGGTAGCCAATTAGTACATTATCGTATTATAATGCAGAGAGAAATTATGCACTAAAATAAGGTTTAGGAAATGTTATTCCATCCTGGATAGATCTAAGCTATAATTTCCAATTTACAAGTAATTGTCTGAGATGGAAAAGCAAAGGTGAAAATGAATGAATGAAAATATTTTCTGAATAATAGACTACAATTGGAAGGGGGTAACCATGTATTGCATTCCAACGTTAGGATACAGAGAGATATTTAGACATTTAAAATAAGGTTGAGGTTATTTTCAATTATAGAGAGAAACAGAAGGTGTTCATGTTAGGATAGAGCTAGAGCTTATAGAAGATAATGAACCTATGAGGTATTATAATTGTGTAAGGTTGTGAAGTTATAAAATTGTAAACTTATAGAATTAATTACAATTACAATAGGAGTTATTCTGGCTAAAGTGGAGATGAAGGGATAGAAATATAGAGTATATTGTCATAAGATGTGTTTGAATACACCTACATATGCAAATACTAATAGGTATATGGATCAAGACTCATGGATTTTTATTTAATAATATCTCCTTAAATTCATTAGTACACAACATACAAAAATTACTACCTATACGATGAGATTTCACCTTACAGACTATTTCCCAATTTAAAATGTACTTTTAGTTCCCAAATATATTTACTAAGGCCAGTAGAATTAATCAAATTTCTATTCTTAAAGGAATTCATGTGTTGAGCCACACGTAATTCAATTTTATTCAAAGTTGATCCAATGTAAATCTTATTTAAATTATAACCATTAAATTTATTCCCGTCCATTAAAGTCACTATACATTTATACACCACATCCTTCAATTCACATTTATTATCAAATTTACATTTGGTTTTATCTCTACATGTACAATTAATTATATCCTGGTCCTTATTGTTATTATTATTATTATTATTATTATTATTATTATAAGTATTTAATTTATATTTGTAAAACTTATTTAACTTAAATCTATTAAAAGAAGAAATAATGTTACCAACATTATTAGTAGTAGAATAACCAACTCCCAAATTATTACTAGAAAAAATATTATTATATTTTTTATTATCTCTAAGGAATATATCAATTATATTTAAAATCTCTTTAATAATGTTAGTTTTAACTTGAAAACTGTAAGGAATGATTAGCTAAAATTTGTTCTTATTACTGATATTATTATATTATTATTTATATTATTAAATTTATTATTATCAATAAAGGAATTAAATTTAATCTTATTATTTTGTCTATTATAATTATGTTCATGTTTTTTTATTATCATAATACCTATTATTCTTACCATTATTACCTAAGTAGACCTTATCATAATTCTTAATGTTATGTTTATTATAAAAAATAAATGGATCATTAATGTTATAATCTTTGATATTATAATTATATTTTGAATTATTAAAGAATTTAATATTATTAGTATATCCCGCCTCATGAAGGGCTTCATTATAATAAGGTGCATGCTTTTGGATAATCTCAAGATTAGAAGAAAGTAATGATATTCTCTTACCTATATTATATGTTAACAATTTCTTAATTGAGGGTGGATGATTACTATTAGCATTAATATATCTAATGTTTTCATTAATTTTATGGAATGGTTGGGTTTTACCTGCTATTAAATTAAAATTAGCATCTAAATAATTAACATTATAGTTTTCATTATATATAGTAATCGTTAATCCATTTCTTTAAAAAAAAACTATATAGTTTCTTCTTATATAATCCTAGTGTTCTATTGGTGCAATTCTTAGTTAGTAATAAAATGTCATCCCTATATAAACCACCCTCCAATTTTAAGTTTTCCAATTGAAGTTCTGATTATAAATACATATCTACTAAATCAGTTACTTGAGCTGAATCGGGTGCCCTGATTGGTATATCAAAATAGTCCCTACTATCCTTCCTAGCCCACAATTTATTATTATATTTAATCAACGATTTCCTAGCCATTTTAACTACATTAGTTTTATCATAAGTCATACCTACCTTCTTCATTACATAAATTAGGGCCTTATTAAGTACAGTCTCATTAATAGAAGAATAATAATTATCTACATCTATTTGAATAAATTTATATCTATTTTTATCTTTAATATTATTAAACTATAGTTTAAGGTAATTAATATCCTTTAATCTATCTATATATTTATCTAAAATGATCTTACTTAATTTACCTAGATCTGACTTACAAGGACAAATAAGCCTAACTTTAGAGTCAGAATAAAAATTATCCTTATGGTCTTTCAAAGTAATTCTAGGGTGCATAGGTACATGTTCAGTTTTATTATCTAACTCATATTTCATCATTATTAATGTAGAGGCCTTATTTATAGAATAAAGAGTATTTTCCGGAACAATTTTATATTTTTTA